>NW_005843044.1:123422-175646 GCF_000455745.1 Alligator sinensis
CCAGAATTGTACAGAGTTCCTCAGGCTTATCCCTTCCATGCTGGTGCTGTCTGGCTGTGCTCAACAGCTAGCACTCTCTCACGCTGCTGCGTTTGGGAGAATAATATAAAGAGCTCTATCAGGTCACATGCAGATGTAAAACAAATGCTTCCATCAATTTTAGGTACCAGGGAGCAACAGCAGTAAACAAAGAATGGCAAATTCATTCTTAGGACAGCCCTGCTGACTTGAAAAGGAAGATACCTGGGACATCTCTGACCTGGAGTGTTCAGATTTCTCTAGGGATGCCTTCCAAGAGCTGCCACTGAAGGGAGCCCAGTTTAGATGCCAAAGTTGGACTCCTTGGTGGGTGCCAGTGAGAAAAGGTGGGCTCTCAAAGCTTACAAACTTATGCTTAAAATCTAAGCACTGGCCTTGGCTAGGTGAAATCTGCTCCATCCTTTGCTATTGCTGCAACCTCAAATCCAGCTGAAAGGGCTTCCCAGGAGGACATCCAGTGTGAGAAAATCTCTCCCCTGAGGTAGGGGCCACCAAAGAGGCTCTTAGGTTACCCGCACCTTGACACAGAGGATGTAGCTAGCAGAAAGGGAGTATGGCAGGACTGTCCCTATGCTCGGATGATACCAGAATAGTCCCCCTTCAGGCTGTCAGAAGCCAATGGAAGTTAGAATAACCTTTAGGTCGCTCTATCATACATGGGGAGTCGGCTTGGCAGTCCAAAACCTCAAGACTGAATGAGATAGGATCCTGCCAGCTGGGTTTTTTAAGCTGTTGCAGGTGCAGACAGGCAGGACTCCAGGGGTAGGCTTGAGGCCTGTCATCTCCAACAAAGCCTTGAGCAGAATGTGTGTCAGTCCCTTTCCAAGGACTTCACCTCTTCTGTGCAATGGTCAGGGATCTCCCTACACTACTGCTTGCTACAGTTCTTATCCCCTTTTTAGATTTCCTTCCCAGCTACTATCACATATGGACATCCAGTTGGAGCACACCAATGATCCAGCAAGCCCATTATCCTACCCTTGTTCTAGGGGCCCCATCAGTTTAGCACCTTACCCGCAGCACCGTGGCTTCAAAGCAAGGTAACTATGAGTACAAATAAATTATCTTGTGTTTTGAGCAGGGAGATCTATTCCTGATGAAGCCACAGATATAATATAATTAAGGCCTGATCCAACATCCATTGAAGTCAATGGAAAGGCACCCAGTGCTTTCACTGGGCTTTGGATTAAGCCCTTGGCTATTCCTTAAATGCTGTAGATAGAAAAAGATAATGTTTCTACCCAACCTTGTGACAATCATGCCTGAGATTTTGTGGCACTTGTAGTAAAGCACGCTGTTGCTACTGGTAACTCTTTTCCTGTAGTAACTGCCATCAAGTTGTGAGACATTTGCATGAATGGGGCATTGTTATATAATTAAAATTTATTGTATCAGTCAGAGAAGAATAGTTAGACTGCTCCATTGCATCATTTTAGGAAAATTCTGATCCAGAAAAGCCAAAGGATCTGACACTGTAGCCTAGCAACACACGTAGGATACAGCTTAAAATAGCTGCTTCTTTTTTTTAAATACAAGCAGGAACTGAGCTGGTGAACTGTGAGCTTAAAGGGTAAAAAAATAATGAGGTGAGGAAGTAAGAGAATCAAAGACCCTCTCCCTACCAAGTACCTAATTCCCCACCACATTGCTCTTTAGTCCCTTTAGGCAGCTGGCTGACATTTGCTGAGTCCTGCAACTAAGCTATAGTCTTCTATTTAGACATTGTTGCGGGCCCAATATTGCTCAGTCGTATTCAGGCTGAATTTGCCCTCCTCAGTGGAAACCTGCCTGCATGAAGAGTGTAGAAACAACGTCATGACATCATACAAAGTCATGACATAGTCCTAAATAAAAGGGGTGCATCTACGTGTTCATTAATGTGCATTAACTTAGTGTCTCCATTGTGAGGTACTAGAAAAAGGCATATTCGTCTATCTTAATCCACATTAGTGAAAGCAAATGGGTTTTTCTGACACTTTAATGCACATTAAAATAGGCTAATTCACATTAAAGTGCACATGTAAATGCACCCAGGAGGAGTAAATCCTTGGGACCTGATCCTCCTAGGACTAAAATCAGCGTAAACTGGGAATAACCCCTTGGGGCCCAATGCTTGTATCACTCAAATTGCTGAGAATTTAGAATGACTGCATTGGACCCAATTCTCTTAGTTGAATCGGTGTTAATTAGATGCAACTGCATTGAAATTCATCAAGTTACAAAAGTAAGAGGAAAACCAGGCCCTGACAGCAGCAAGTGCTAATAGAGCAGGGCCTGGGTGCTGTCCTTGGTGCTTAATCCTGCTCAAGGCTTCACTGTCATGTGAGCTGTGGGGAAAGTCTGGAAGGTGAAGTCCTTTTACATTTACTCTTTTGAGTGGAAAGAACCACCCTGGGCCATGTGTATATGCACATTACACACACTTGGTTCAGTCATCCTCCTCTTTGGCATGGATCCCCTCCTCTGTTAAAGTCTTGTTGTATTCTCTCCCCATATTAGACAATAAACCCCACGGGTAGAACTGTTTTTTCGATTTTAAAAACACAGATGTGTGCAAACCAGGGGCCCAGTCCTGAATTAATTCACACCAGAGTAACTGCATTGAGGCCAAAAGAGTTACCAGGACTACAATCACTTATTTTATACTGCTGCAAACTCATTGACTTGAACGGCGCAATGAAGAAGAGAACCTGACCCACATCAACCCAAGATCTGAATCAAGGCATCCCACCAGCTCCCAGCATGCTGCCTCATCTCACAAAGTGCCTGCTCCTAAGACCACTGGAGTCAACTAGATATTTTCCATGGACATTACTGAGGCTTTGGATAAGACCCAAAGCCTGGGATTTCCCTGCCCAGAAAGAACATTTCAATTCCAGCAGGGGAGGGCAGTTCTACCATTTCTGATTGAGAGGGAATGCAATAAAAAATTCATATCACAAAATAAATAAATAAGGCAAAGATGAGTCTGATCAGCTGACAAGAGCTGATGAGAGCTTTTCTCCGCTGATTTGATGGACAAGGCCCTTGTTGGCAGATGGGAATTCAGTCTGTTTATAGCCCCATGACCTCAATTTTCTTAAATGTTCTTTCAATTTTATCTCCTTTTAGAAGAAAGATTAGATTCTTTCTGAACTCTGAACCAGGAGTAACCTTACTTGAGTTATTCAGTGGGTAGCTGCCTAGTGCCTATTTACTGTAAGAGTTCTCAGGTAAAGCATGCGCTGATTTTTCTATCCTGTAGCCAGGGAAATGAGCCTATGCCTGGACAAGAAGGACGCAGAAATCCCCATGGCCAGGCTAAGAAAACTCACCAATGAAAGGCGTTTCCAGTGCCATGGACAGAATCCATATAGGACTCAGAGAGCATCTCGTCTCTGTGTACACATGCTGTAGGATTAAGGATTGCTGGTCAGTGGAGTTACAAAAGGAAGAATATGGGTCTCTGTGTCACTTGGCCCCAAATTTGCCATTTCCTACCTTTGCCCTTTGGATCCATTTTACCCCTGGATGGAGTTTCCTTTGTTAATTATTGCTTAGTATCATTAGACATCTTCCTCTGTCAAACAGCACTTATCCCACAGTTGTCAGAGAGTCAGATTGTGATCCTGAAGGTAGACATCACACATGATGTTTTTTCCCCCACCAACCAACCCAGGTTAGCGTGTATATAATGGAGCAATGCCCTTAGCCCTGTGAAGTGAGGGAAAGGAAACCTTAAAAGGCAGAAAGGGAGCTCAGGAGCCTAACTCCCGTTGAAAATTAACAGGAATTTCTCACGTAGCTCCTGTTCCTGCCTATCAAGCCTTTCCCCAGAACTGTTAATAAAATACAATTATGCAAAAATTCTCTGCAATGATATATGCATGTTCCTATAGAAGTGTAGGAATTACCCTGGGGAATCAGACCTGGACTCCATCTAACCTAGGTCCCTATCTCCAGCAATTGCCAATACCAGGTGCTTCCAAGAAAGGTGCGTGGAATCCATCAGGAGGCAGGTAGGGGACCAAGGGAAAGCATGGTCTGAATTTAGCCTGCAAGCAAAGGAATTCAGGAGGAAAAAAAAAAGTGCAATTATAATTGAAGAAGTCATTAAGGAAACACATCTTCACACCCACTGAGCCACTACTCCCTGCTGGGTTCATTGTAGGACAGTAATTTTCAGTTAAGACCCCTTCTTTATCGAGCACCCCCACCAAGAATCACCACTCATTTAGCAACATGGGAGGGGTGGCTCAGCAACTCCTCTGACAGCTGTCTGGGACCCCAAAACTGGCTATATCTGGTGGTGGGAAGCAACAAATCATACTTTCTATTGCTTGTCACTCCGTTAACCCTGCAGAGCCAACACAGGAGAGTGAGTGAGAGTCTGTTCTGGCTCATGTATCATTAATAGCCTTGTTAACTGCTTTCTTATTGCAGAAGCTATATTGGTAGTGATGACACAGGCACTGGAAAGAAACCCAGCTTGAATGTCAGTCCATTAGACAAGCTGCCCCAATTCTTCAGATAATATAATGATTACAGGATGCATTGGCTATGTGCTGGCCTCTGGGCAAGGGTCGACCCCACTCATCAGTAAGTTTGCTGTGGAGTTAACTCAAGCTCCCCAAAGCTTGGGCAGGGGCAATTCACTACATACTCTTTGAAGCAGCATTACAGGCCTGGAACTGTTCTCGAGGGAGTGTGTTGAGGCTGCAGGCCCATTTAACAAGCCCCATTAGGCTGCTCAGTTATGAATTGTTAAGTAAAGGAGGGAGCCATTGTGCTGCGTATCGTTGGGCTCCTCTGGTTTCTCCGGACAGCGGCCAGAAAGCTATAACAAGCTGAAATATATATCAGCTGAGCCTTCCACTAATGGCAGCAGGCTCTGTGAATGTCAGGTCCTGATGGGCTGTTTTGACTAATGCCATGGCCCCTGTACCTGTAAGGCAACGTGGAATTGGAGCAGTCTCCCTGGCCTCTGCATGGGGCAGTTATCAGGGACAAATGAAAACCACAGGCTGGAAAGCTTCTGTTGAAACCTTGTAAAATACACTGGTATTCTGCAAAAGCTTCCCTAAACCAAATCTGCTTCCAAGCATACATAAAGCCGATTCCTTGTTGACTCAGGATCTCAGAGCATGTTCCAAAGGAACATATCACTGCCCCCCCCCCCCACCTCCATTTCATACACGGGGAAACTGAGGCACAGAACAGGGAGATGTCCTCAAAGCCTCACTGTTTATTTGTGCCATATCTGGGTAATACAGCTAAACTAAATGAACCCCCAACTATGACCTTTGTACCAGAATCACCCCTGCCACCCCAATCCTCATTCAAGCATACCCTGGTGAAAGCCTCCTTCTTCCCAGCTTCCAGATACAGCCATGACTCCAGAAGCCACGGATGTGACCCAGAAAAGAAGAGCAGTCCTTGTCCTGGCCTTGACAGGAGATGATTACAATTAACTAGGCACCAAAACACTTCAACACACTCGACATGACCAAGTATATTCCTAGGCAGAGGGTTCTTACAGCTGGTAAGTGGTCAAAAGGCTTGTTTCTATCATTAGATTAAGCACAGGATGTTTTTGAGCAGTGCTGTACAGTATAGGGACTCCGGCCTGATATCAACCTGGCACATGCAAATCAGAGTGGGAGAAGCTCAATAACCTAAATGCCCTAAGCTCTATCCAAGGCCTCAGCTGGCCCCCATTACCTTCGTATTTGAGCACCTCACAACCATTACTATATCTGCCCTACCAGCTCCTGTGAGGCATTGACTAGTTACAAGAAGAGAACTGATGCAAGCAGAGGCAACATGATTCACCCAAGGAGTCTCTGGCAGCACAGAAAGATAAAATCTGAATGGTTGCAGCCCAGGCAAATGCCCTCCTCTCTTCACACCTTGCCATGGCTCATGTGCACAGCTCTGTGTGACCCTGGCTGGCTTCATCCTCTTGAGAGTGAGGCTAGCAAGTCCTACCGCCCCTGTTTTACAGACAGAGGAAAACAAAGCACAAAGATTTCTGGAGGCCAGGGCTGGTGCCAGAGCAGGAACCACATGCAGCAGCAAGGGGAATTATCCTCAGTACAAAATGGCTGAGATTTCAGGAGCGAGCTGCAGGTATGCGATTCCCTGCTCTCAACCCCTTCCCAGTGCTCTTTATCCTTTATTTACTCGGGTCAGACTCAGGCAAAACTCCCCTCGGTTACAATGGGCACTTGCCTGCAGGACAGAGTGATCCCACTGGAAGGAGGAAAGGGGGGGGAAAAGGAGCTTTAGTGACTTTGCAAGGTGTCTCGTTCCCCCTTCCACCCCCACTCCCACTCCTGCCACCTCATCTGTGGAAGGATAGCACAGGCCTTCCCCATAACACCCTGCAATCTGCATAGGTTCAAGGCATGAAGGTGAAGCAGGGCACCTCTGCTGAAAGCCCCGTGCCCCTTGCTTTGTCTTTATGCTCCAAAGCCCCTCTCTGCCATGTTGCTTCATTTTGCATGAGTCCTATACCTCAAATCTTATATAAGAATGCCACCAGCCACAAGCTGAAGGGAAAAAAGACATTTTCCAAAGTAGGAAAATGTCAAGGCTTGATTTTTTTTAGGTTCCACTTGGCCCCTCTGCACTTTGACATGATCTCTTTAAGTCTATCATCATCTCTGCTGTGATGTGTGCGAGCAGGTGAGTGTTCCCAGACTCCTGTCCCAGGGAAGAGGCTCTGCTAAAAATATCACCTCCAAGGCAGGCTGATCAAAGCAACGTTCTTGTACAAAGGCATTCAGGCCTGATCCTTGGGTGCTTTGTCCTTGAGCACAGCTGGTGCAGGATCAGGCTCATAGTGCTGATTTCATGGGCTTATCAAGGTTTAAAGAGGAAACAATATATACAAGAGGCTGTTTTAATGACCTTGGTTTGTGCTGGGGATGTTTGGGGCCAAGCCACCTATACAAGTGCTTGCCTTTTAGCAGCTGCCAAATATACTGCTGTACTTCAGGCACCCAGGCCCAGAACCATCAAGGTCTTGTAGGCACCTAAATCCTTATGGTTCCAGTGGAAGTCAGGCACTTAGAGGAGTTAAGCACCAAATACCATTGTATATCTGGCTCTCAGATACTGTTGAGATGAGGGGCAATATAGCTTTTTGCATCACACTTAAATGGTGGGTACAAGCATGAGTGCTTCCCCACACCAACTATATTGGAACAGTGCCGATTTATTCCTGGAAGATTTTGATGTGCTAAACAGAAGGCTCATTTATTATTTCCTTTTTTTCTTTCTCTCTCACAGCGATACTGCTGACTGCCTCTTCCTAGGATTTAAAGCACCTTTTATGCATTACTGCTATTGGGCTGAATGTCAAAGTCCCTCTCCTTCACCCCCTACCAACATTATGGCTAGGCTAGTATCTTGTTAAGGGTCCCATTTTCCATAGGAAACACTGAGATGACCGGTCAAAAGGTCACAGTTTTGAATCAGTGGCAGGATAGGGGAGGGAAGCCGGGAGTGCCAAGTCTAGTGCCTCCGTGCACTAAACTACGCATCTCTGTAGTGTGGTATTTTGGGTTTTCCCAAAGAACAGAACACAGCAAAAGTCAAATGGCCAAAAGCTTCCCAGCTCAGTAGGCAGTACATGAGCAACCAAGAGTCACCTTGCGAGAGGAGGAAGGAAGGAGAAATTAAAGAGCCCAGGAGCAAGTGACAACGTGCAAGGGGTAAAGCTTGTCTTCTTGGTGGTAGATGTGGGCCCCATTCACCTGTTGCTGCCCCCTTCCCAGGGTCCTTATGTGTTTTTTGTAACCCAGTAGCACATAAAGGCACCAAAGATCTGGGCCCTGCTGTGCCAGGTGCTGTACAGCTGCCTAGTAAGACACTGTCCCCTGAAAAGCTTACAAGCAAACTAGAGGAAGCAAAGGACTACATTTCCCACTCGCAGAAGGGAAACTGAGATGCGGAGAGAATAAGACTTGCCCAAGGTCATATAAGCAGACCATTGTAGGGCAGAGACCTGGATCCCACTTCCAGAAATACCACCCCATGGCCTTCATTTCCAGCTCACCTTCCCTTTCAAAGGGAAAAAATCTAGTTGCCAGGGCTTGGACCTCAGTGCCCTGGGTTCAGCTCCCAGCTCAGCCAGAGTCTCTCTGCTTGACTCCGAACAAATCACTTAATCTGCCCCATGCTGCAGTTCCCTGTCTGCCATCTGGAAATAACACTTCCTGCACTCAGATATAGGAGGCACTCCGATATTACAGTACCCAGATAGCAAATCCCTAGAAGCACAGACCTTTTGATGGAGTCAGGTGAGGGGGGGCCCTGTGCTTGCAAGCACAGAAAAACAGCGCATCCAAATTTCTCCACCCACCCGCTATGTGACCCTCAGAGGAGAATCTTACCATAGCTGTGGCAGGCTTTCATTTTTGATGCTCCTTTTCCACCCTCCCTCTGTGACATCCCCCATCTCAGCTCCTTTGCAGGGGGACTGACAGTAAGCCAAGATGCATCCATTTTAAAACTGCTTGCTAAGAACTGCTGCTCTCAAGGATGCCAAGTTCCCAATTTGATCTCCTTCCTTCCTAGTTGGCCCCAGCTGGAAAGGTTTTGCCATCTGGACTCATTAGGGGTTTTTTCCCCTTCAAATGGCCTATACTAATTAGCTCCATTTCACAAGCACAATAACAACAAGGAGTGACACATGGGCTTCTAGCATGATTCAATCTAAACAGATCAAGAAGCACACTGCCTCCAACCCCAGGGTGCGTGAGCTGGTTAATTTGCACTGACTCACGAGGAAAACCATGTCTCAGGCAGGACAGTGCAGCACCTGGAGAGGCTGGTTTAGTTATCTAACAGTCAGGAGCTCATCACCAACTTTGCTGAAATTGTGGGCTCCTATCACAAGAAAGGAACAAATGATTTTTTGGAGACAGACCAGCCGGGTGTGCTAAGCAGGTTAGTCCATGGGCTCCTTCGTAACGGATTTAGGCACTCAGGGCCTCATTCTTTCCTGCACAATAATTTACAACAGTGTGAAACGGGAGTAAAAAGCTATCATTCTGGGTGGGTGTCAACTTACATTGACGAGGTACTGATGCACTGAGATAACAGTCAACTCAGTATCTGACTCTATTTCAACAAAGAAATCCCATCTGCTCTGTATGAACATTACTAATAATCCTGTGGCACTTCAAATATAGGTTTGGCCATCAGGAGCTTACCTGCATACCTGCGGTTCTTGCTCCAGCCCCGAAGTGGCTGCATCTCACGGGTGTTCTTTAACCATGCAATCATTTGCAAGTTGCTAGCTGGTCAACTAATATTACTAGCTATTCATCAGGCATCCATTTAATAAAACCTTTAAGAGCCCAGAAAGGGCAATCATTCCAATGGGTCATTAAAAAAACCCCTGTCTGAATGGTTACAGACCCACAAGGCTGGAGGATGGGGAATTCTGGCACTTTATTAGCTGGGAAGCACATGAACGTATTTATTCAGTCAATTTACCCTCCTTTTATATTGCATTTGAGATCAAGAAGGCATACAACAGCTGCAACAATGTGACACTATAATCAAAGCCAGTGAAAACCAATGATCACATGGTTTCTTGAGCACTCACAAGATATGCCTCCAGCTGCAACTAAATCCAGGTCAGTGACCAAACTCAAAAGCAACAGAACTTTAATCTCCCCAGCCAGCTCCCAGGGTGCTAGCCAAGTCCTAAGGCACCCCATGCCTCTCAAACCATAGCTTTCCCCCTTCCCATCACCTTCGCTGACAGCCACACAAGGAGTCTCTTCACATGGAAACAGTAAAGGCCTGATTCCGATGTAACTCAGGCAGCTAAATTCAGATCATCTCCACTCATACCAAGGCATTAGTCTGGATCTGACAGAATTTAATCCTAATGGAACAGATACTGACATCACACCGGTTTGGATTAATGTCATCGCACCAAAGAAAATTTTCCACTCCTCGTAGTATAAATAGCACTGAAGAGACTCCAGATTTAGAAAAGGGCAAATTAAATCCGCCTCGATCCTACTGACTTCAGGGGAGTTGTACCTGATTTCCCCTGAAGTATGTGAGAGCAAACCTAGGCCCGTAAGTACGCTCTCCATTCAATCAACGATATAATAGTTAAACCAGAGTCTAGTTTTCCTGACCTCTTTGCAGCCTCTCTGATGTTTCAGAAGAAACCCCAGCCTCACATCAGAACAGTGAAGTCAATTGTGGGGCTTTTTGGTTTTGCTTTTTTCCCCCTAATAAAGCCAGCTGCAGTTACATTGCTCATCGCAGGTCTCAGATGGGCCTGCTACAAAATCTGGAAGCAAGCAACCAGAGCTACTTCATCTTTTAAGCCTCCTAAAAAGGAGTAGGGGCAGATTTTTCAGCTGATGGAAACGGTCCTGGCTCCCCTAGGAGCTGTGCTGCTCTATAGCAGCCAGGGCGGTGGAGGCACATCTATCTTTAGGGGTATCCGGTGATTTACAGAATAGCACAAATATTGGTGGGGGGAGGCATCTGCACATCAGACCCTGAACGCATATTCCTGCCCCCGCTTTCAGCCCACAAAGACCCCTGGCTCCGCATTCACAGCCTGGGAGAAACAACAGCCCACCGCCACCAGAAATCTGGGGCTGGGAATGAAATATTCATCCCAGCCGCCTGCTTGCTGCCTCCTTCCCCAATGATACGGTCAAGGTCAAGCGGCTGCAAGGCTTTCGGGGCAGTCAGGGGCCGGGTCTCACCTGCTGCTGTTGCCCGCTCCCCTGGGCCGTCTCACCCAGCCCGTCCTCTCTCTGCTCGGGAGGTCCTTCAAGCCATGCCCGGTGCTTTTTAGGGTGACCCTCCTTCCCCCGTTTCCCCAAGGGGATGCGGTCCCGTAGCCTAGCAACAGAGGCGGGAGGGAGGATGATTTGGGGGGGAACAAAGCAGAGCTGGGAGAAAAGCCTGGGCAAAGGGAGGGGATGTCGGGGGGCAGCCTTACCTCGGCTCCGCGGCGCTGCCAGCCCGGCGGGTCCCGGGGAAGTGGCGGCGGGATGGACATGCAGCGCTAGCTCCGCACGGGCAGGGCTCAGCCCCCGGCGGCAGGGCTGCTCCCCGCAGGGATGGATGCTCAGGGACGCGGGGACCACATGCCCCGGGGCCCGCGATGCGAGAGCAGGGCTGGGCGAGCTCCCCGACACCAGCCGGAGCTGGGAGCGGCTGACGCAGGCTTGAGTCACCGGGCGACGCGCGTCAATGCGAAGCGCGGGGCAGGATGCCGGCGGCACGGCAATGGACCGCGAGGGCCAAGCGGCTCGTCCCGGGGGGCAGCCCCAGCTCCAGCCCCTCCCTCTTGGGCAGGGGCAGGTGGCAGAGAGAGGTATTTTTGCTTGGCACAAGGATCCCCTCGTGGCACCCCAAGCCGACCCCTGCTGTGGACCAGCAAGGGAGATGCAGCACCCCGGGGCGATGCTTTCAAGGGGCCGCCGGACATGAGCGCTGTTAGGCAGACAAAGGGGACAAAAGGCAGAGATTGGACTGGGGAAGCGGTGTGATGGGGGGCACCTGGGCATCCGCAGTGTTAAAAGCATTCATTGAGTTATAGAGAAGTCAGGATGGAAGGGACCTCTAGATCTTGAGGCAGGATCATCCCTATCCAAACCATCCCATACCAGCCATCCTCTGAACCAGCGGTTCCCAATCTGTGGCGTGGATACCACCACTGGTACGTGGTATGTGTTAACCAGGGCTGACCCATCCTATCCTGCAGAACCTGTGGCCGCAGTGGGCCCTGCAACCAAAAGGCTGTGCCCTGCTTGCCCCTTGCCTTCACCATGTTTAAAGGGCTCGACGCGGGCAGGGAGCCCCTTCCCGGCTGAGTTGGGGAGGAGTTCCCTGCTCCGCTCCCGCCTCGGCCCCAAGGAGGGAACCCAGGTGTCACCAGCACATGCTGCCCCCACCCCGCACCCCCCGCAGCACAGCCCACGTGCGCACAGCCCAGCCCCGATGGATCAGGGGGCCCCAAAGCTATATCTTGCAAGGGGCCCCAAAAATTGTGGACCAGCCCTGGCATAAACAGATTTATTATCATTATTTTATACAACAAAAATTTGCTGGTGATACTTCAGCTGGTATCATTTTAAACTGGTGGTGCTCAATCTGTCCGAGTTTGGGAACCGCTGATCTAAACTCTACGCAAGTTTTGCACAACACAGACCTCCCGCCCAAACTTGCCACAGGGAAAGCGGGGGAAGCGCAGCAGCCACTGTCCTGCTTCTATAAAATATTGTCATTGTACGCTTGAGATCCGGGATAAAGGGCCACATCTGCCACTAGAGAGGAAGGTGAAACCCCCCCACCAGTCTGTACTAATCTGACCATGGGGTAAATATTCCTTCCTGACCCCAAATCTGGCATTCAGTCTGATCCTGAGCAAAGGGACAAGACCATCTAGCCAGGAACCTCCAGCTTCTGACCTGTTGTGGCCTTTCAGAGCTCTTTGAAACAGAAAACACGTCCTTATTGTTTTTTTTCTGTAGTCAAAAAATGAGTAAAAGCTAAAAACTGGCATTTTCTGAGGGGCGTCTCAAGTCTAAAAAAGATTGAGTATCACTGTTATAGACTCTAATAAAGACTACAGGCAGGGTGCTTCCCTCCCCTGTGAAAGTAAACCACAGGTTAAATGCACTGCCTAGAAATGCTCCACCAGACCGATTCTCTCCTAACTGTACTGTATCAAGTGAAATTGTTAACATTTTCTTAATACCTTTTAAGCCTACAGGGGTTCATGCCCTAAAGCCTAAGAGCCTGTTGTCCCTATCTCACCCTAATAATCATCCTCATGATACAATATTTCTCCAGTACCTTTCATTCCAAGATGACCAAGTGCATTATCACTCTTCTGGGCAATAGCAGTTTATTTCCTTCCCAAATGGGGAAAGTGAGGCACTAAAAATGGAGAACAAGCTGAGACGACCTCTGGGGCTGAACTCCACTCTCAGTAATGCTTTGAGGTTTCTTTACAGAGTCAGTCAGGGCACGACCAAAAGTCAGTTTACATCAATGGGCTTTGAATGCAGCCCTGGCTCTGGATTTCTACGGGGATCACAGACAGCACATCTGCTCACTCCCCGACCTGTAGTTTAATTGCAGGCACCCGTTACCTTTGCTACAGATGTCAAAGCCCATCATAACATTATCCATATAATGGGTCTATTGGAAGATTTTGATCCCACTGTGAGCGACAGCAAAATATAACAAGACCTCACAATGTTTGTTTAAAAAAAAAGTTAGTACTGAGCCTTTGCCGTGAGCACTTCAGTGCCAGCAAAACTTGGACTGGCTTCACCCATCAAATTGATTTGCCACCCTGCTATTTATGCAGCTCCCATTCAGTTCTTGCTATTTCTATTACAGCAGTGCCTAGAGACTTTATAGAGAGGGCCCCACTGGGGCAGGCACTACACAGACACCTAGTAGACAGATGCCTTTCCCCAAAGAGCTCAGTTATATGGCCAAACAAGACAAAAGAAGTGTTCTGGGCTTTGACTTATAGGTAGGAGACTGAGACCCAGAAAGAGCAAGGTTGGGATTTTCTAAGGGGCTCAGCACTGCCCTGACTCCACACTTTTAGAAAGCCTAGCTTAAGGGACCTGCCCAGGGACACACCCAGAGAATCTGTGCCAGAGCTGGAAACTGGACCCCAACCTCCTATATCCAAGTCTTTTCCGCTAGTCCCAAGGTTAACCTGCTCCCAAGGTTTCAATTGCAAGGTTAAAAGGTAGTGCAAAGTCTGAAAGGTGCTGGCATTGGGAATATAACTAAGCACAGTCCTCATCTACCTGGGCAAGTTGGAGCCCCTAGACAGAGGCAGAAGGAAAAAGGTGTGAATCAGACAGAAAGGGGCAGACCATTTTCTGAACGCGCAGATCATTTCTTGTTGTAATTGTTATCCTCCTCCTCCCTGTTCTCTTATAAATCTCTCCCTTGTTCTCCAGGGCTCTTTATTTCATTGCTCTCCTACATTTTCAGCCTTTGGGTATTTTCCAGTTTCCAGACTGTTAGGCACAAGATTATTGATTCTCTTCAGTACTTCAGCGTTTTTAGTCCCTTCCACCAGCATCCACGTAGTCACATGGAAGATTAACTCCTGCTTTATTCTCCCTCCCCTCCCTCTTACCCTAACATAAATCAGGAATGACCCACTGAACCTGGCACTTCCCATTCCCACCTCGTGCAAGTCAAGAGTAAACGAAAGCTTGCAATGAAATAATTTTATTTTGCAAAAATCTTGTTGGTCTAATAAAAGATATCGCTACTACAATTCCTGATTGCCCTTTCCTCTGGACCAATAAGGCTACAACCTGGATACTCAACTCAATCTGGCATTCATTCAATGAGAGTGCCAGGACAAGTCGGCCCATCGCGCATGGCTGATGATGGCATGACCATCACTGCCGCTCTCGAGGCAAAACAATCTTTGGTTTTGCAGTTTCTCCCCTGATCCTGTTGGTCCTGAGCCTCTTCCAGGACTGGGATAGACCAAGGAGTTAATTCCACTGAAGGCAAAGGAGTCATGCTGATGTCAATCGGATAGGAAAGTACCCAGCGTGTCTCATCAGATGTTGCATAAGACACTGCTTCACATAAAAAGCACATCACACTCATACTCTGCATTCTGGCTCCTGCTTACCTCCCAGGTGGGAAAGAGGCTGCCAGGCTTTGTTTTGGCCCCAAAGCACAACGTGATTTGGATGCAGACCACCTGAGTGATCATCTCCCCCTCTACGTGATAACTTTTGTGATCAGAGGGGGCTTGTGAACTCTTGAAACTTCGTGGCCTCATCCAAAGCCCCCTGAAGAGAAAGGAGAGACTCCCACTGGTTTCAACCAGCTTTGGATCAGACCAACAAAAGGAAGGAGGGCAGGAAGAAGAAAGGGGCTTTGCTAAGCTCTCTAAACAGCTTTGCCCTTCCCCCTGACCTCTTCAAATCATATCTGTGTTTTGTGGGTGTTGGTTGTAGCCGTGTTGGTGTAAGGACATAGGAGATAAGGTTCTTTGGGTAGATGTGATATCTTTTATTAGGCCAATTTTTTCTAACTAAATAGTTGGTCTCATAAAAGTTACCACATTTACCCAAAAAACCTTGTCAACCATATCTAGACATTCCTCCAGGAGATGTGACAGGTTGGGGACTATATCTACACAAACTTAAGTGTGTTATACATACACAAGTAGTGGTTATTGTGGTTACCTTTCTTGTGGATCACAGCCTCCAATTTATAGCAGGGAAATAAAAATAAGCATAAACTATGAATCAATTAAGCTGGAAGTGGTAACTTTCTAACCATCAGAGGAGTGAGGTTCTGGAACAACCTCCCAAGTGAAATGATGGGGACAGAAAACCACACAAATCTGGAACTTGATGAGTTCATGAACACAATGATATGAAATGGCTCTATGCAAGAGCAGAGAATGGATGGCCCTATCCTGTGCTCATGTGTTCCTAGTAGGACATCCAGTGGTCAGACTATATCTAGGAAGCTAAAGCAAGGCCAAAGGACCATCAACACTGAACAGCTTTAACTTGGTGGGAAAATGGAGTTGCTACCAACAGCATCATTGACTTTTATCAACTCTCTGCCCAGCAGCCAACACATGGTTTCAAGCATGGAAGAGATGCAAGCAGATGTTAGAGGCCACTTTTAAACAAGTCATGACCTCCAAGCAAAGGGATGGGGGAGGTCTCCTGTCTTTGGCGATTGATGAACAAGTGGAAACATTCCTCAAGGTCACCAACCCAAATGCAAGAACTCTCAAGAGTGGGGAGCAGACTGTGTTCAGGCATTAGTTGCCTTGCCAAATTACTAACTCTCCTATGCTGCCTCTGAGTAAAGCATGTGCTGTTAAGAAGTCCTCTGGCAAAAGTCTTCATTCCTTATTTCAGCTATAGCATGGTCCCCAGGAGGTTAAACCAGAGCACCCATGACTAGGTGGGACACTAGGAGAATGAGCAACATGACTGGGGAGGTCTTGGCACTTCCCTTTGTGGCTCAGGGCAGTTAAACAAAGGAGTCTGTGGCCAGGCTGGGTGTCAGAAAGATGTGTGATCCAGGCAATGTGCCTTAGAGGCCAACCATCTGAAGTAGTGACTAAACTCTAGCCAGACATGTCTTGGATGCATGGGGAGATTTCAAGGATGGGTCCAACTAACAGATCTGTGACTGTCTATTGGGGGTGGGGGGTGAGCTGCGCCTGCGGCACCATGCTCATAGCCAGATGTAGCTCACCACATGAACATGCACCATTATTCAGTGAGGGTCTGATCTCACACATACTGAAGCCAAAAGAAAGAGTCCCACTTGGCTTTGATTCAAGCCCACAGTGCTCTCTATGGGCTGAACTAGCTTTTCATGGCATTGAGCACAGAACGGAGCCAAATATTGCTAGGTCAGGACTAGATCAGGCACTAATTAGAAGCGAGACAATAACACTTCAGGCTAAATTTATTCCTGAAGTAATTCCACTGGAAGCCAATGGCGTTTTGACAGAAGTGGAGCTGGCCCTGTTACATCTCTGGGTCTTCTGTCCAGGAAGCCTGGAGTGCAATCAGAGTTTGCAATCTGAAACAGAAGCACATGGGAGGGAGCCTGGGATGCATTACAACTCATCGAGGAATTTCTCTATCTGGATAATTAAATCAGGGACCAAGTCAGCAAGTTTTGGACAACTGCCATGGCAGGAGCTCACCGCTCAAGTTCAGCAGCCCTGTGCAAAGTCCCATCAGAAACACTGAGGTGACTGTGGCAAGAACCGTTTCATTTGTGCCCCCCTTCAGAGTGACCTTGACCAGCTTTCTACGGCATAGGTGAAGCTTGGGGTGGAGGGCCTGCTCTTAAAAATGAGGAATAAGTCACATTCTGAGATGCTCAGATGGTGTCCCATGCAAATACTACCAAGCCTAGGTCTGTTTGCTTCCAAGATGAGGCAAGAACAGGTGTGGTCAGTCTACTATAGCCATATGTGCCGTCATACCTGGAGACCAGTGCCCATGCTGTAGTTTCACAGTGGGCTTTGACAGGACAACCTACCTCCTCAGTGTGTCTCCATCTTCTCCCAGGTGGGTAGCAAAGAAGGGCACTTTTTAACAACAGGCAAATTCCTGAGGGGTTGATTCCCTCCACTGACACCCTCCATTGGCCTCAAAACACAGAAGCCACCCTAGGAGGGGCTGCCTACAAGATATGTGGAACCAATGCATCACCCAGAGGCCCTGTGCCCTTCTGTCCCCGTGCCAGTCGAATGCCCTTCTGGCAGGCTCCCCACTGCTGCACCATCCCCACCTTCTACACTCCAGCTAGACCAACTGTTCCAGCTTCCTGCTCCATCAGGTGAAAAGCTTCCAGGCAGATCTGGTCCTGACCCTCCTGATCCTCATACCACACCATCGCAGAAGCAACAGAATAAGTGTCAGGATAGATCACTTGCTAGTCAGGTGCAGCATCATGATATGGTCACCGAGTAAGGGTATAAGGACTTCCCATCTTTCTTCTGCCCTTGCTGCCAAGATCAGGTGTGTAGGGGGTTGAAATACCCTCACCTCCTGTACTTGAGGATGTCTTTCACTTTAGATGGTCCCTTGCATGAAGTCTGGGCAAGTTAGGGTCTTCTTAGACCAGGGTCTGGGTTTATATAGCTGATGTCCCTTTGATCTGGGACAGTCCAGGCTTACAGAGCAAACTATGAAGGACTGAACGGGGCATATACTGATACCCTCTCAGTGTATAAACCCTCAGCCACATAGAAAAGACCCATTCTATGACCACAGAAAATAAATGTAGTATTTTTAGCTTTACATTTCTATAAGCCTCTTTCATCAGTGTATTTCAAAGCAGTTTGCACCTCTCCTTTATGTTCATAGCAGCCTTTTATACAACTGAGTATATCCCCATTACAGACTGGTAAACCAAGGAACAGAGATGTTAGGTCACTCTAAAGCTAAACAGCCTTGGAGATATATAACCCACTGAGCTAATCTCTGGGACACCTTCCCTCCCAGTGTTAGACACAGCACTCACTTCTAGCCCCCTGTTCTAACCCCCACACCAATGCCTGCAAACAGCAGCATGCTCAAAAACAAGGAAACCATCTGCGGTGATGACGATGAAAGCAGCAACAGAAGCAGAAGATACAAAACCATGCAAAAAATGTTGGAGATAGGCTAAAATGATCTCTTTTCCAGAATAGCTGTAAGGAGTTTGGCTTTGATTGGTCCAGGTGGGATCACTTAAGATGCAGACTGAGATGGGGAGCATTAGACAGAGCCTCAGCCTTTTCCAATATCAGCTTGATCAGTCAATGCACAATTTCAAGAAACCTCAGGATTAATTGAGAAGATGAGAGCTTGTGCATGCGTAATGCTTCCCCTTAAAAGACTGATACCCTGGAGGCACAGCAAAGGTTTAATGCATTGTTCAAATATAGACACATTTCCATAAATGCACAAACAGCAGCCTATAAATAACTCCCCGAACTTACAGCTACTCTCATGTGACCCTGATCCCCGCATCTTCTGCTGCCATCTGTCACCATGGTGACAGCATCACATGGCCACCAGGCATTCATTCATGGCAATTTTGAGCTGCCACAGAGCAGGAGATATGTGGAAAACAATGAATGATTTTAAATGTTAACATTTCAGTTCTTTGAAGGGATGGTTTAGCAGGGAACATGTAATGGGAGGGTTACTGATTCTGCTCAGAAAGGATGATGGAGAAACAGCATATCCACATTAGCTTGTGCCATACCAATAACCGAGACAGACAAAATCGTGTACGAGAAGGGACAGAGGGATACAAAAACAAAGACAGATTGATGGTTATGCATGCATGTGTGTAAAGAAAGATGCATAGAGGTGTATGGGGGCAGAAACACCAACAGGCAGACAACCCTTCAAGATTTGGCCCTGAGTATGTTCAGTGCTGAACTGACAGCCTAAAATTTGGGTGTGACGTTCGGGTATCCCTCCAGCAAGGACAGAACAAGCTTCCCCAACCACTCTGTCCCTATGCTCTGGTCTTGACACGGACCCTATCTCCACACTGAAAGGATGTTCAGGTTATTCAGCATGTGGCTGCAAGCAAGTGCCTTTCCCAACCATGCCCTGGACAGTATACAACCAAACTCACCCCCTTCCTAAGATTTAGCATCATTAAACACAGGCCATGCTGAAGCTGAACCTTCTTCTAAGACACAGCAGCTCCTTCAGCCCATCCAGAACCTCCACCTGTGGAAAAACCCACCTCCCTTTTGCCTAGATGGGGCATTGATGGATTTCTTAACCCTGTCCTAGGAAGATCAACCTCCGTTAGTGAGGGTTTGGGACAAACCCTGCAAGTCTAGTGCAATGAGGCTGCCCCTCTAGCACTCAGATTTTTGGCCTAAAAGCAGGAAGGGGGGGGTCCCGTGGGACTGGTGTGAGAATACCCAAGCGAGTACATCAGCAGACTCAGTGCGCAAAGCCATCTGAACGCTCAGAGCTGTCAGGCTGACCTACATTAACATGATCATAATCTAAGGGAATAAGGCCCTTCCGTTCTAAATATGGATCCGCTGGGAAAGCCACCATTCTGTCACCCTTTGTTCCAGAGCCTACAATATTATGTTCAACCGATACTGAGGAAAACAGAGCGTTTTGGGAAGGGCAGGGATCCTCCCGATTCAGTCCATAACAATGCCTTCCTCTCATTTAGGATTTTGATCCATGGTTTCACTCCTTACAGAGGAAGTCAACAGCTTTCCCTGTTGAAATGGGGTTTCTTTCAAGGGGAAGAATGATTCACCCAAAGTCAATGGCACAGCTGAGAATATAACCCAGGTTCTCCATCCCACCCCGGTACCCATTCTACTGGGCTGTACTGCTGGCCACAAGCAGATGAGGGGAAAGCTAGCTATTAAATGATCAGAAACCAGTATAACACACCTGTATTATCCACATACCACCCCCCACCCCCCGAGTTGAGACATGTGCCTTGGTTTAGGAAGGTGGAACAATGGACATAAGATTTTTCCAGAGCCATGGTTGAATGCTGCCCTCATGGAGGCCAGACCACTAACAGCAGGGAGGGAGTTTCCATCAGAGCTGCTGCTGGGGCCTGTTGGTTAATCTTCAGCAAAACACCTCCTTCCAGATCTATGGCCAAGTTGAAGGGGGGCAAGTCTGCATCTTATAGGGATCTATTTGCCATAGGCAGAATTCATGAGTGGATGATTCCTTTCCACCATGGTGCTTGTTGCCTGGCTGGGTCTCCAAAGGGACAGGAAACAAGATGTAGCTTAGAAAGCATCAAGCTAGGAGCTTCCTAGCCCTCGCCTCCCCTGTTCCAACCCTCAACCTTTCCACCCCTCACCACCGTCCTGCGAACCAGACCACCGGACAAGCATCAATCCTGGGGCATCAGGTGAATTTCTGTTGCCGGGCAAATTCATGGAGATGAGTCTAGAGCAAAGCATGCATTTATACTGCATGCACTTCTATTGATCTCAGACTGAGCTAAACCAAGCAACCCATGGGCAAGGCCAGAAAACCCAGTTCGGTCACCTCTGCTGGCCAGGCAGCAGCAGCTACCTCCAGCACTTCCCTCCAGGTCCCCAACCTTCCCTTCCTTGCTGAGCTAATACCAAATTCATGACAACCTATGTATGCCACGATGCCCCCTCGTGCCCCACATACCCCTTGCAGCCGTGAAGGGAAATAGTGGAAGTAGCATGAGGGAGTACAATGAAGGACACTATGAGAGGTTTGCTCCAGCCCCAGACCCCACCAGAGGCCCCTTGTGGACAATGCCAGTGTCCTGGCACTCTCTGCCATTGGGATGAGTAGGAGATTTCAGCCCCTCTCCTTGAAGATGGCTCACTGCCACTCCACACACCAGAGACTCCCCTTGGGAGGTGCAAAGGGGGTAAGTTTTATGCTGCCACTTTTGGGGTTCCTTATGCTTATCAAAACTGGGAAAGCGCTATCCCCCAAAGCCCTGCAGAGCACAGACACCTGCCATCAGCCTTTTGCTGGTTGCAGCATGGGAGTGCCTTGGGCAAACCAGCCAGTTCTGACTGCATGGTGGTAAAACCTACTTTGGCTGTGCTGCTAACTTCCTAGGACCAGGAGCGGTTGTCTCACCCCTTCCCTGCCCCTGGAGCTAATAGTGGGTCACAGGCACCCCCCTCTGAGATACTGGGGAGCCAGAGAGGCTCTGGCATTAGCATGCAATTGCTATTCTGCACTTGTCCACCAGCAAGCACTGCTCAGGGGTTTGGCCCTGAGCACCACTTTACCCACCTGGGGCCTCTAGCAGGGAGCAGCCCTGCAGCCACAGGCAACCCAGTACCTGAGAATTTGCCCAGAAAAAACCCTGGGCTACTTAGCTTGTTAAGCAGCCCATGCCATCATCAGCAGGGGCAGATGGAGGAACTGACTGCCCCTTGGTGCAGCTAAGGGGATGGAAGGGGCCAAGGCACTCAGTGCTGCCCACAGTCCTGTTGAAAATAGGAAAGAGAAGCTCCTGAAATGAAGACACGTGAAAAGAAAAGCTCCCGGCTTTGGCTGGTGGCCGTTTCTCACCTTTCCTGAAGCCTCCTGCCCAGCTCTGCACTTGGAGAGGACAGCTCATATTTCACAGCCATCATGTGATTTTTCCAGGGTATATTTTAAGCCTCCTCTTTGACGTCACACCCTCTTCCCCATCTCCCTGGGCTTCTGCTCTGTACATTTCCAGGCAAGCTGAGTCTCAAGTCTCACCTTCAACTTGATCTTTTCCTCATCGCGAGGCACTGGCAACCCTTGCAATCAAACCATAATAATAGCCAGAGGATTTGCAACCGGCCTCCCTTGTCCTGGCTTTTTGTCTTTCGGTTGCTCTCGCAGCAACATTTCCCCTGAGTCACAATGATCAGCCCCTCCATTTTCTTTATCCACTGCGCAGAAAGCCTCCCCTTTCAGCAGCTGAATAGAGTCAGTGACGGGGGAAACGGTGCTTAATAACCCCCTTTGGTGGAACAAGAAAGGGCTGGCAAATTAAGACTAAGTCACTGAACCAGATAATCATTGTTATTATTTGCATTATGGGAGCACCCCGAGGAGATCAACCCTTCATTATGCTACTCAGGAACACAGTGAGGGACCCCGAGAGCTCACAAACTGGTTAGCCCAGACTGGGAGGGAGGAATATTATCCCCATTTTACAGATGGAGAATCAAGGCATGGCGCGTCCGAGTGACTTGCCCGAGGTCATGCAGGAAGTGTGTGGCAGAGCTGGGAACAGACAGCTGAATTTCCAGGCTGCCTTCTGTAGCAGGGAGCAAACCCTCCTGCAGAAGCCAGCTGGCTAGGCAACCCACTTAGTCCTTCCTGCCTTGACAGCGGGCCTCGCCTTCCTGTCAGAGCGGTACAATGAGATTATTATAGACGAAGAATTTAATGCAAGCAAAAGGTTAACCACCCCGGCAAACCAAGAGCTCTACCCCCAACATGGTCAGCAGCAGAACAGGCTTCTCCACACACACACACACACACACACACACACACACGCGAACCTGGCAATGAGTCTCAATCCCTTCCTACATCTAAAACAGGAGAGGCGCTCAGTCCAGCTTAGGGCTAGCAAGCCACCCATTTGACCAGTCAAATATTGTCAATTGACCAGTCAACTGACCGCATAATTTTGACCAGTCAAAGATTATAGCAATTTTACAGAAAAAAGTCTAAGTTTTTTGTGGTTTTCTTGACAGAAATATGATTTGTATTGTTTTTGACACATTTCTTAATGGAAAACCTTGTGCTTTTTCTGTGTATTTTTAGACCTATTCACAATTTTTTTTTAAAAACAATTTTTGACTGATATTTGACTAGTCAACTTACTGAACTTGATTTGACCTGTCAAATACCCAACCCTAGTCCAGCTCTCTTCCATCTCTGCCACAAGAATGCTGCCTGCACAATTGCAAAGCTGGCAGTTTTATAATGGAGACCCTGAGGACTGCCCCCCCCCCATTCACACCTACCTGGAGTGACACCGGTTTACAGTCACTGCAAGGGAGCTTCGAGTCAGATTTCTGACTGCTAAGTCAGCTGAGCCCCACAAACTCAGTCCATACAGAGCCCTAAGCAGTGGTCTGGGGCAGGCACTACTGAGGTGGCTCTCAAGTTGGTCAGGGTCACCTGCAGTGGGAGACCCCCAACTGTACCCTTGTGCTATAAGGGATCATGCAGTAGCTGGTGCTCTGCCAACGGCTTCATACTGAACCACTGCCCTGGGTTGGTGCTCGACAGTGCCAGGGTGCAGGTGGTGTCCTCATGTTGATGCAGTGTAGAACAAAGTCCTTCCTGGCCATATGTTATATTAATGATCTGGTGGCACTTCCCCACAAGAGAAGAGATCATTCTCAACAATCCTATAGTCTCAGCCAGATCCCAACTATGCCCTACCTGCCTGCATTTCCCCTTTGGGTTCATCTGCAGATCCTAGCCTTCACTGCGGTCACCATGTGGACCTGCTGCTGTGTCCCTCCCCAGAAACTCTTAAATGACGGGTAGTGGATCCATGCCCAGACACGAGGCTCGAGTGATCAGGCATCTCTGTAGCTCCCTGTGATGTCCTATCAAATGGCCAAAGCCTCACCTCTCCCTGCCCCTTTGCAAGGGCTGTATTTCCCCCCGGTTCATCCATAGAAGGAAAAGTCACTCCTTTGTTCCAGGCTCCCTTTGTGCCTGGGTCCTAAATGGGGACAATCGAGAACTTTACTAGTCTTCTTTACTGCAGGGACCCAAGCTAAACCAGGAGGAGCTCTTTACTAGCTTAAGCAACAACTATTTGAATTATCTCCAATTCCATGCAGCCAGAAGCAGGGTGTTTTCCCCTTCTGACTGAGGTCTAATCCCCCCCCACCCAGGACCTTACAAATATCAAGGAGGCAGTAGCAAGTCTTTTCTGAAAGGGCCCCATCCTCATGAGTAGATGGTTGTCTGAACAGCTATAATCTGCCTGGCCACAAGCCTCCCCTACTCAAAGGGGGCTGTTTCAGTGCCTTTCTATACGTATTGACAAGCCTCAGCCATTGTACAACAGGTAGCTTGGCAGGAGAGACTATCTGCCCAGGTTCTGGCTGAGCTTTACCAATGGAGAAGTTCCTTAGGTGGATGCGAGACCAGCCGAAACGGGAGGAGCAAGGGAGCTTCATGATGGCCTCCCTTGTTGATAGAGATTCAGGCCCAGAGTTTCCTCACTGCTTGACCACCTTTGATAGAGGGCTGCGTGTGTGCATCTATATACGGATTTAGCTGCCCTGGTCTCCCAGCGTGGGGAGGGCCGGGTAGTCAGAGCAGTTGACTGACTCACATAGTTGGAATTGATTTGGCTTGGAGCATGAAAAATCATCTTTAATTTTATTTTTTAAAATTAAAAAACAATGAAACAACAGCAATAAAAGTCAGTATTGCAGAGCACAGAGAACAGGAAGGGAAGGGAGTTCACTTTAGATCAAGGGGAGCTGCACTCCTGTCAAATGTGAACGCTCCCTGGCTTGGACCGGACCACCCTTACCAGGAAATGTATCATCTGGACACAATCAGGTGGAGGGAAGCAGCAATTGTGATGGCTGGGAAGGGTGGCACAGGCTGGCTTTGATCACCCTGATGAGGCAGAAGAAATGGGAGAGGTTGGGAGCAGGCGATTTCACCATCCCGTTAACCTTCCCTTGAAATGCCTCCTGTTCCAGCCTCTTTAAGGGATCATTTACAACCCTGCTGGAAAACTGTTCAAAGTCTAAGCTGGCAATGCAGGATGGGCAGTAGCCCTTTGCTGGCAAAGCAACAGGTAGGTTTGAACAGACCTCTGCACAGAATAGGACATGGCCGAGGACGGGACCAAGAAAAGATAGAAAAAGGAGGCATGACAGGTATGGAACAGGGAAAGCTAATGAAGGGGAAGACAATGTAAATAGAAGTGAGAGAGGACAAAGAGAGGAAAAAGGAGGCAAGTTGCTAGAGACATTTGTCATGAGCTGGTTGGAGTCCATGTGCATTGCAGTTCTGGTCACCTTTATGGCGAGAGCTCCCATCAGCTGGCAGCTGGGTCTGGGAGCCAGTTTGCAGTAAGGAAGGCTCTCTCATAAGCACACATGGAGGGACAGCTAGAGAAGCTATGCCAAATGATCCAACAGCGTTGGAGATCGGGCCCCCTTCTCTGAGCTGGGCCGGACAACAGCATGGGACTATTGCCAACCCAAACACTGCTGGAGGAGCATAGTGCAGGGATCTGGTTCCAGCGGGATCAGTTATCTTACTGCCCATTTCTGAGAACACATGTTCTTAAAAGGCTCTTCCCTCCCACACAGGACAAGTACAAAAAGAGTCAATGAATGATGGTTTCTCCCCTGGGTGCCAAGTGGTCTGCCTGAATCTGGGTCTTGAGCTATGCAAGGTAGAGGAGCTGTGGAAGTAGTGAGGGGCTGTTTTGCAGGCCTGGATTCATAAGCTAGCTCCAAATGTGATCGCAAGTTATCCGAGCCCTCTCAGGATCCATACTTCTTTTCCCAGGATTGAGGGAAGGTGGAAACCACCTCTCTGCCCCATACTATGTGCACCTCAACTGTGTCCTCAGCCCTGGGCATCTGCAACCTGAATGTGGCAGTTAAACCTGCAGGGAATGTGCGGTATGCATCACAAGAATGAAAGCACCCGGAGAGCTGCATAGAGAAGAACGAAAGCACCCTTCTCTCCCCCAGCAATTACTTATTCTTTGGCATCAGTGTTATTGATAAAGGATTTAAATGCGAGGACAAAACAAGGACAATGCAGTGCCTGTTCCAAATACATTTTCTACTTGGATCAAAAGGTATACATAGAAAGGACAGTTATCCCTCGTTCATGGATGGGGCTTTAAAGGAGTTGGGTGCTGAACTCTGTCGTGGAAACACACGCAGCATACTTTTGGGTCAGGTCAGCAGAAGCTTTTATTCAAAAGAAACTACAGCTGTAGGGGGGACTCCAAAGTGACATGGATCTCCCAAGCACTTGGAAGGGGTCCCCCCCCAAGAGCAAAATCAGGAGGCTTATATACTTTTTAACAGTTGCTTACAACTCACGTGATCATATAGTGAAATTAGCATGAAAAGCGGCTATAACATTACTTCATTATTTCTTTGCTGTAATCAGGATGGGAACTAATGGGGGAGGCGAGGTTAGTTCACAAACCTCCTTCTTGCACCTGCAAATCAGAGTTGTACATACTTTTTGCTATCTTCAAGGCCGCGGTGAGCGAAGCAGTTGCAGAGGAGTTACAAAGAACAAACACTTTCTCTTATCTGTTCTACTATACAGAGCCAGCAATTCTCCACAAAGCGGTTATGTCATCTTATAACTAAAATAGTCAAAGTTTAAGGCGCATATTTTTTCTGATTCCACAACTCCAAGGCATTTTGAAAATCCCAACCCAAGTGACTAGGCCTAACTTATACGCTGAAGCCAAAATAAAGGTGGAAATAGTACAGATGTGTTGATGCTGCCCATCACCTTCAGCACCAGACAGTCCTTCCTCATCACACCCAGATTCCTTCAACCCTTTGTATCTCATCCTCTCCTACCTGTTCCATAGGATTGTTAGCATACCACTTGCCCACCAGCTCTTCTTCCCATTATTTGTACTGCTGCAGTCCTGTGCTCGCCCCCCATGCCAAAGGCAACTCCTCAGCTCCCTGCTCTCGCTTACCCATTCCCTGAACGATCGGATTCTCCCATGCAAAGTTATTGCTTTGACAGCAACCCACTTAATTTTCAGCACTTGCATATATTCTGGGGCAGAAAGTTAGCTTGCCTAATGGAATAGATGGTCTAAGCAGCTGCCTGGCACGTATTGAACTACGGGGAAGTGCAAGAATCGCTGGGCTGCCTGGAAAAACGTTTTTGCCAAGAAGATGCCGTTAAGCACAAATATACAGACTTCAAGCATAAATGCCCACTACCCGAGTATAGCTGACATATGCCAGGCAACCAGCCAATACACCCAACTACACTGGACTAGGCATAAGACTTGTACCTTGTTCCAGAAATAATGCATGCCACATACTACAGAACAGCCCTTTGCCTGCAATTCAATGGCCTCTATAGTTGCTACTCTAGCTACAACTTGGGGAGAAGGCAAGGATGGGTCAAGGGCAACCCTTCTCTGTATGACCATGGCCAGGTCCCTGTGCATTTGTACAGAGCTTAGCCCATGGGCACTTGATGTTGGTCAAGGTCTGTAGGGGCTACCACAGTACAATAATAATAATATACTAAGGATTTGGTTTGGTTGTTCATAGTGACCAATATAATTTTACTTGGGTTTTGTGGATTGTAGGCCATAAGGCAGACCAAGAAGAGTTAAAAGCCTGGATGGTGAAAGTTGTGCGAAAAGGCAGCAGAACATTTGGGATCTGTTATTCCACCAATCTCAGGGCGTTTCATGACCTGCCAGAGTAGATAAAGCACATAGGATGGTAGGACCAACCCTGAAACAATACATGCACAGGGGATACTGTAACCGAGTAAGCTCATTAATCAGTAAGCTGCAAAGGCACACAGGCAAACCTGATTGATCATGAGGAAAGCATGTAGAATAATACAACCAAGACTGGGTTAGATAGACACAGAAAGGCTAATTGAAAAGATCATTAAATAGTAAGTTGTAACATGCAATGCAGGCTTGGTGTAAATGCATCTAGTGTACAAGAAGAGTAAAATAGAAATGCACTTTGGATTGGCATTTAACCCAGCATTAGCGCTGCTGTCAGCCAGTTCAGTCACCTGGCTGATGATGTGAAGAGGCTATGCTGAGTGTATACTTGTAGTTTGAATAAGCATGCAGCAGCTAACGCACATTGAGGGTGGACCCGACAGGTTTGTGGAGCCAGCAACATGGCTTTCTGCTGATTTTTCTCCACAGATCCTGACTATATGCTTTACTCAAACTTCAGCCTTATGGCTATTCCTCCTCATTTGAATCCTGTGATTGTTCGTTGAGATTACCTGATACGGTTTCTGCTCCCAGACTAGATAACCTTCACTTTGATCGCTTGTGGTGTAAACTGTGGTCTCTAGCATGCACTTATCTCCAAATGCTTCAGTTTGCACAAGCAAGCCTGCAAGAAGGCAAGCCTGTTGTAAATACTATCATACATTAAGTTTTATCCAAGTGAACATTCATAAGTAAGCTTGAACATCCTGGTCTACTCCTCACAACATTTTAATGGATACATTTTTGCAGTGTTTGCATCACACTAGCAGTAATCCCCAGATGTGGTGTACATCTGGCCTTGGTCATTAGTGGTCAGTAAAGATCTCATGGCATTTTCCACTAAGATCTGGGTATTAACTCTCAATTTGTGGCCAAATTTCAATTTTGGCTAAGTCTATTTTGCCTCTCTCCCTTCCATCTGGGCTGCTGCATTCAGACACAGGGTAACAGGCAGCCATGGATGAATGTATTCCCATTTCAGCTGCACATGCAATTCTCCTTCATTTCCCGTGCTGAACTGCTCTGGATCTTTGCAACACCCTGTTAAACAACTGTTATGTTCTGCCCCAGGGATAGCAGTCTTCTAGAGGAGGCTGCTGCAAATACCCTTCTTCATATACAGGCTATGACTACGTAAGTGGTAGTTAGTTCGCATCCAATTGGTACTTTCCTAACCCTTCATTTTTCAAGGCCAAGGGAAATGGTGCTCCATCCTAAATTTGCATTAAATATTAGACTTCCTGAAGAGATGAAGTTAATCTGTCAGCTGCAGAGCATTTTTTTCAGAAGGCAGTAACACTGCAACTGGGAGGGGGAAAAAATTGCTCCAGTATTCCTTTGGTACTGGACACAGCTGTCAGCTTCATACACTGAAAACATACTGGAGGATTTAGGATCCCTCTCCCTATCCATCCTCAAACCACATGGTATCAGGGTAGGATCAGGGTATGGATGCCATCAGGGTAGGATCCAAGATTTTCATCCTGCATTTGTATGTATGGCTAAGAGTTAGGTGGAAAGGCTGGCTCGTGTGTGTGTACACATGCGCCTGGGGGGGGAATCCACCCCAACCTATCTTTGAGAGGATTTAGACACAAATTTCCAGCTGAACCCAATTCTGTTGCATGTTTGAGATGCTCTGCAGGGTTGCAGTGATGAAACACAGGCCCCTGCCCACCTTGTACTACCTGTCCTTTCACTGGATAAAGTGCTGCGAACAGCAAAGCATCCACCACCTTCTATGCAGCATTTGGCCCACCAGCTTATCTAGACCATTCACAGATTTAGATTCCCTTCCCCACCCCCTTTCATCACCCTCATGCTGCTTGCTCTGTTCCTGCGGCAATCGCTCTGCCAGTCAGGAGGGATGTGGTTCTCAGGCGACCTACTTTAATTCACTCAGAATCCTAAGAAAAACATTAAAAAATTTTAAAAATCAGCAAACGAAAGCAAGAGATCAGCAAATGTAGCCAGCCTGATCTAGTAACAGGAGCGAAGCAAGTCTGCCTCCCCACCAGGTAGGTATATGGACACGACTGGACATTGCTGGTTTTCTTCCAAGATCTTGAAGCACAAGATGAACAATATACATACTAGGAATAAGAATTACCTTGCTCTTGTGCTTCTCATCAGGAGATTTTGAATGCTTCATCCAGTTAGTCACATGCTGACAGCCTGAACTAGCTACAGCTGATATATTCACAGGCTGTACACATGGGAGGGGATTTGCATCAGGCTGCTGTTACCTTCTTGCCATCTGACACAATGAGAACAAGTCAGCACCTACTCTGGATGAGCTACTGCAGCCAGGCTGTCTGAGTGCCTCTCTGCAAAGCTCAGGGCACAGCTGCAGCCGACACCAGTGCAGCACCAAAGCCAAGATGCTGAAGGTGCAATTGGCCCCATGCTGTATGCTATGGCTGGAAGGATAGGGACAGTTGCAGCTAGACAGAAGCCTAGGGATCACGACTTCACATGCTCTAGAGAAGGGCTGTGTGCAGCAGAAGTTGAGAGGCCCAAACACTGCACTCTAGCCAGTGGCCAGCTGTGGGAGCTCTCCAAGCCAGGTGACAGCCTGTCCAACAGGACTCCACCCCAGGTAATCTTGGCTTTTGCATTTCTCTCTTGAATGATGGGCCAGATCCTCAGCTGGTGTAAGTAGGCTCTATTGACTCCAGTAGAGTTGTACTGATTTACACCCACTGATGCTCACGTCCCAAACGGAGAGCGCAGCCTTCACTGGTGGCGAGCACTGAGCAGCACAGTAATAGATCAACCCCCCAAGGGCCTTACTCAAGTTGATCTTTTGTTTAGCAAGTGAAAGGGGTTGGTTGGAATTGAATGAGGAAAGACTGATGAAACTTGAGTAAAGACCAAATCCTGGCCTTACTATTTGTAAATCATTGCCATTTGTAGAAGTGAGATAAGACAGACAGAGTGGCATAGAAGAAGTACCACCATGAAGGTAAATCCCGGTTGTCATGTCACCGCAGTAAATGTGAGGGCTTTTTTATTGGCCTCCTGGTGCTGAAATATAACTCGCAGTCAAGGACTTGTATGGGATAGTTTGGATAGGGATGATCCTGCCTCAAACAGGGGGAAGAGTTCCCTTCCAGCCCTGCTTTTCTATGAGTCAAGGAGAGCTAAAATTTGTATTAATGAGAGTTGAGATGTGCATGTTGCTGGTGGTGGTGTTATGGGAGTGTCCAAACTAAGCAGGAGTTAAAGCATTGCTTAGGCTGCGGGCTGGCTTTCTGCGCAAGCGTGGATTCCAGCCCAATACAGACAATGGGCCGGTAAATCAGCACTGAACTCCGTGCTGATTTGTACCAGCAGAGGATCTGGCCCCGCAGCTGTCAGGCTGGGTAAAGCCATATGCTGTCAGCCTCAAAGCTGTCCAGGAGAGGCCACTGGTGGAAGTCAATGCTGGCTTTGATGGGACAATGCCGGCAGATGCCAGCTGAGGGTCTACCTCATCCATCCATGTGCAGCTATGTAACCCAGCATGAGGCATTGGGAAAAAGGGGTGGGAGGGGATATTACCACCCATTGGCTGGGGGAGAGGAGTTGCCCCATTTCACAGCCCTTGAGGTGCACTTCTCTGTGACATGACAGCTATTTGCTGTCGGCTGGTTGGGGATGTAGTGCGACCCAGGACCTTGGCCTCACACCTTCCTTCCAACCTCATGGGAGAGGGGTCAGCAAAATGCCCAGCACAGACCCACCCATTGCAGGTCACAAGCTAAGCCACAGCCTCAGACAGCAGCTTGGCAGCTTGTAGCAGGGGTCAACTCTCAGCCCAGAGCAGAAGGGAAGTGCAAGGAAACAACAGGGCATGGGGAAATTTGTGGCCCACTTGCCCCCGCCTGCCTAGGCTGAGGATACTTTATGAGCAGTCCCTGGGAAGACATTCATGAGTTCATGGACAGATATATTCTGAGGATTGACAAACCTACTAATGGGGATTGTCAAAAGTTAATTATGTGACAGGGACAGCAAATAATTGCCCTGTGCAAACAAGAAAAGGGAGGGCATGAGACAGAAACTGACCCAAGGAGCCCAAGTGAATTAGGTACCTATCTGCCATGGGCTTTGGGCACTGAACTCCCAAGAGTCCTTCAAAAACCCTGCCCTAAAGAAAAGAATGGCTTCTACTGACATCAATAGACACTGCCTTGATACCACTGGGCTATGGACCAAGCCCATAAAGAGAAGGGTCATTGTTGCCAACTCTTCTCGTTAGGTCCCCAATATGTGGCATTCCTCTTGAAGCTCCACCTTCTGGAGTCACGTGATCGGCCAAGGCTCTCAGCTTGCATTAATTAGGCCAGGAAAATTGTCACCGCCTCACTGGGAGGGGGGGAATTGCAAGTATGCCTCCTAAAAGGCACCAAACCAGAAGGCGGGGAAAGAGAACTCAAACCAGAGCACATTGTTGCTCTCCTGACAGGGCCAATCTCATGATTTCTGGAGTATGACTCAGGAGCTTGGGGCACCAGGGGTTTGAATGCTTGCAGTAAGGAGATAACCTTGGGGTGCCACCCCTCCTGCCCGCAGGGAGCTGAAGTGTGAAGGTCCATTTCCTGACACCAGGCAGCTTGGCTACCAGAGGTGTAACAGGGCAACTCTGTGCCCTGGGAAGCTGCTCCACATGGGGCAGTGCCAGCTACTGCACTGCTGGGAACTATTTTTTCACCCACCCCACAAAGCACACAGGGCTGCTGCCCAGTCACCCGCCACACACACCCAGTTACACTACTGGTTCCATATACCCCAGACCCTAGGGCGATGTTGCATGGTCTCCTCTTCTTCCCCAGTCCACACACGCACACACAGAGATTTAAACCAGAATAACTGCTCTGCAGGCTCTGGCCCAGGTACAGAGTGGCTCTCCATTAGGTGTCACGTGGGCGGGTGTGCCATCAAGGGGGTGGGCTGTGACAGTGGCAAGTGGCCTCAACCTCCTTTCTTCCTGGAAGAGCCCTAGCAAGTCAACGCAACACCAGATTAGGTAGCATTGGCCAGTGTGTTCAGAGCATGCCCCTGTTCAGACCATCCCCTCTGCAGCCCCTCCTAGGGAAACTCTCCCACCACTAAAAGCTACTCTCACAGCAGGACAAGCCAGGGGAGAGAGCTGGTTGTGTCCCTAGCTCCCTTCTCTCCAACACCTCCAGGAACAAAGGACAGCATGGCACATCGCCACTAAAATTTGATCCTTTTTCCCCTGCTGGCAGCTCATCCACTTAAGAGCTTTAAGCTCAAGCTCTGTCCAGGAGCAATGTGGTTCAAATGACAAAAGTTTGTGCTCTGGTGGTCAGTCACTTTATGCAAGAGAAGAGTCCCTTGGGACTCAGTGGAACCAGTCATGTGAATGCAATGATCTGCCTGCTGAAGTGTTGACAGGCTGGAGGTGCCAATTTGGAGTGATGGGGGCCAAATTCAGGCCTGGTGCAAGGGAAACGCGATGCATCCAAATGCACACAGTCAGATGTTGGCTCCACGCCTTGAAATTCCACACATTGCATTTCATCCTCAGTCCCGGGCTCTCTTTCTGCCGCTAGATGTCACTGGTGGATCTCCAAAATCACAGAGCAGCTGGTCCTCAGTCTGCTGTTCCTGTCCAAGCAATATCTTCCCATTTCTAGCCTCCTCCTCCTAGCTGATGTCCGTCTCAGCCTGGACCAGGACTCCAGAACCCAGACCAGTGTGGCACTGTGCATACACCACTCTCCAACCCAGGATCAGAAAGGAGCCAGAACCACTGTTCTTAGTCTTGTGTTTGTATTGGGAAGTGCCTTGGAGCCCCCATCACAGAATCACAGCAATGCCCGGTTAAAAGGGGTCCTAAGAGATCACCCCCAGGCTGGATCAAGTAACTTTAGACAGTCTCTATGAGACCTCTGTCTAACCTACGTGTGGATAAGGACCCCAGTGTGCTTGGCTCTTCTGTGTTTTAGGAGCTTAGGGTAGGGATTGTGGCTTCTTATAAAAGGCTCAGTTTAGAAACAGAAATGTACCAATTTAAACTAGCTCTAGCTTGAAATGATTACACCCGATACAGGAGCTGAGTTCTCTGCTCCATTATATCAGCTGAATTGGTCATGACAGTCCCATTGGGCCTTCAGTTTGAGAAGCAAACGACCAAAAATGGTCTCTGAGGGTTGCTAACCCTCCAGGAATTAGATACAAGTCTCTGAGGAGACTGCTGAGAGTCACCCAGGAGATAAATGATAGGGCATTCATTAAAATAAATATTAAATGTTGAATCCAATCTATACAGTAGTCTAGTGGGTTTTTAAAATGTAATAGTAATGTGCATTTGCCTTCCTGATGTAAAGTCGAAGCACCGTAATCCACAACCAATATACACATGGGCACATTTGAGTCCATGTGTCACGGGCATGTTGGTGTCCCAGAAACCCCCAGGAACAGATTCAAACAGAGTTGGCAACCTTATTCTAAATTGGTCTAGTTTACGTAGTGCCACACAAATTAATCCGGACCTAAATGTGTTATGTCCTTCTGTTTGTGTCTAGACCAACTGACTTTGCAGAGCTTAGCCCAGTCAGGCTCCGATTCTCATTGGCGCTGGGCACTCTTGCAAAGTGAAATGAAAGATAAGTCTATCCAGCATGATGATCTGAACACCGACATACAGGGCGCTGATAGACATGGGGGGAAAAAGAACAAACCATGCTTTACTGGAAGCAGCAGCATGTTACTCCGACCTGGCTCCACAGTGTCTGTATAGATCGGGTGCTTCAGCGGGGTTTTTGGGCACTTACCTAAAACTCATTCAATCAGCTATTCATTAGATAAAAGCACAGAAAAGCCCCCACTAAAGCCCCCAATCTATACAGATGTTGGAAAAGCTAGGTGCAACTAACATAATGGTTCTTTTGGGCATGTGTTGGGCTCAGTACAGGAGCGCACCAGGTTGAAAGTAAAGCACTATTTTGATCCCCACCCCCAGCCCATTTCTGCAAGCAGTATGTTCTCTTACTGTTCCCCAACTGGTCTAACATCACCACTCCCAATAGTCTTCCTACATGTCTTTGCACTCCATGGTCACTGCTCCAATTGTTTTCTTGGTAGTTTTGAAAAACTGAAACCAATTTCATGCGTTTTCTTCAAAAAGCAGGAAATGGGAATCCATCAAACACAAAATGACTGTCTCGTCCAGGTTGTGCTCAGCCCACCTTGAGCTGATGAGTGCAAATTCAGTTTCATCCTAATTAGCTCAGTCCCCTTTGGCATGGAACAGAAGTATGCAACTTCTGCTGATGGTGGCAAAGCCATAGCTGTTATGAGCCCTGCCGGCAGGCAGCTCAGCTCTGGGCGAGCTCTCCACCCACAGTGTTCAGGCAAAAGCAAAGGGTGAATGAATGAAACACCCCACCTGACTAGTGTGGGGAAGACATACCCCTTTGCAACAGCACTCAGCAGAACATCACATCTGGCTGTCTTTGCTTCCCCAGTCTGAAGACCAGGCCCCACTTATAACCAAGGCCACCTTCAGCACAAACGCAACACCCGAGTGCCATGCCCTCACATCTCAACAGTGCTCTGTAGCAAGTCTGAAGTTTGGGCTTTTATTTCTTTTCTTTAACCCTCAGGATTTAGCTTGAAGAGCCCCTATCCCAGGCTCCATGTACTGGCTACACATCATGTGTCATTGGGATCATAATCTTGGAAGTTACAGAATATTTCAGAGAAGTAGCAGGAGCTGGCTACTCTGGTTGGGTGAGATCTTCAAGGATTGCTAACTCTCACAGGTGCACTGAAGTCAGTGGCACTGGGTCAATTTATACCACCTGCCCAACATTTCTAGTTGTAGCAGTAGTCACTGGATTGTAGTGCAGTAGCTTCTGGGAGCCCCAATGTGCCAGGCACCGTACAAGTACAGAACATAAAAGCAATCCTGGCCCAGAACAGGCTCAATCTGCATTTCACAGGATCTAGCCCTCCTAAAAGTTTCATTTCAATAAATATATTATTTAAGGGAGCCAAGAAGGAGAGAGGGAGAGGTGGACGGCAGGTATAACAGTGGCAGGGTATAGCAATAGACAGACTGACTGATTCTGCTTATAGATTTCATAGATGTTAGGGTCAGAAGGGACCTCAGTAGATCATCGAGTCCGACCCCCTACCCTAGGCAAGAAAGAGCGCTGGGGTCACATGATCCCAGCCTAGTTTTTTTTCCAAAGCATTTGAGAAGTTTAAACATATTATCTTCCAATGATTTTTATAAGAGATGTGTCAAAATCTCCTCAACAGTCACTGCCATTGCTTATTGCTATTATTTTCTCTCTTATCACTGTGTAAACTTTTGCACCTTTTGTCAGAGGCTTGGCATTGTTTACATCCTCAAGTGCTGTCACATTTGCACACGCACACGTACACACACCAGCAGGGTAAATAGTCTGCACAGAGACCTGCTTGTCCTTTCCAAATCTGCTCTCATCTCACAGACTACAATTTGTCCATTTAATTCACTGGTCAGAAGCATCAGCAGTTCACCCCCACACCTTCAGCCTAGCTCGACCCAAGCCCCTCCACCCTCCCCTAAAAGAAAACCTAGGAAGAGGAGCCCAACAAAGTGCCAGCAATAACAGCAGATCCTAGGTGCGCTGAAGGAAGAGGTGAGCGAGTTTGGGATCCGATGCCTCCTGTGACCAACCTCTTTTCTTTGAAACCAGGGGGTTGTGAGTAGGTGCTGCCTGGGCCAGCTTCATGATGAGGAAGGCATGTGGCTAAGTCAAGAGCCAACTTTTCATAATCCTCTGGAAGCCAGTGCAGGCATCAGAGCGTGGGTGCAATGTTCTGCTGAATCCCCCAGCGCTTGCGAAGCAGCAACCCTCTTGCCTCAGTTTCCCCTAATAATATTAACATAACATACCAGGCAATTGCAAGACTGACTGACTTACTGCATCTACAGCATGCAGAAACTGAAATCCTCTGGCAAAAAGCTCCTAGAGCGGTTGTTTCCATTAAGCTGCAGTCTTGGAGAGACAAGCTCTGCAGCGTGAAGCTGAATTGGGCAATGCTGAAATGTGAGGCGGTACGTACTGTTGCTTTACATCTGCACCAGGAAGCCAGGCAGGGGGGTGGGGCTTTACATTCAACATTCAAACATGGAGAGGGATCAGATTGATTTCTAATAGAGTTCCTTGTTCAGTGTCAGAAGAAAGCAACTCCTACTGTCAATCTTCAGTATTGTCACATGGGACCAGGATCTCAGCTCTTTGCTTGACAATGCTTGGCTGCTCCTATGTGACCTCTGAACTCCTGCCAGCCCCTCCACTGTCCCCATTGCAGCAATGGAAGAAAGAGCTGCATCATTCAGGGCTTAGGCAGAGGTTTCTGCCACCGTTACTCCATAAATATGCTCTCCCTTGCACACAAAGTCCCCCGGTCTCTCTCAGTGTTAGACAGCACAGCAAAAAGATTTCTCAATTACAAAGGGCTTACAGAGTTGTAGGGACCTTTGAAATCCAGTTTCCCTGCAGACTGAGCCCCCACTTTGCCTTGGGTGGCCATCATAGAGGACGTTCCAGTTTCTGCTACTCTGTCCTCTATTGATGTGAAATCCAATGCCTTTATGTCTTTGCACATAAAGACATCCGGTTTCATATCAATAGAGGACAGAGGACAACCGGACTGTCCTCTGTGATAGCCACCCTAACTTTGCCAAGGGTTGGTTTAAATCTTTCTTAGTCTTGATAGCGACCCACTGGGAGAGAATGAGGACATCTAAAGCACTGCCCCCTCATACCAGGGGCCAGCAAATCAAACCAGACTGGATCACAGCAGATGTCATCATGGCATCACTGAATTTACTAGGGCGCTGGGCAAACTTTTTTGTCCAAAAAATGTTTTCATGGAAAAAAAACCCAAAAAGTATGCGGATTCAGGTCAATGCAAATATTCTGCAAATGGGCATCGATTTCACCAGCTTCTTTCAGCAAAAAACACCCTTAATCAGGTCCAACAATAACAGAACTTTCATTGTGACAAAGCAACTCCTTCAAGTTTTCTAGCTGGAAAAGTCTGAAACACATGCCAAGTTTGTTTGCAAAAGGCATTTTAAAAGCCCAAAATGAAACATTTCATTTCAGGGCAAACAAAAATGGTTTGCTCTGAAAGGAACTGCTCTTCTCGATTTTTCACGGCACATCAGAAGCTCAGTTATTCACACAGCTGTAGATGCAGAGCATGGCCTGGTAACAGCCCTGTGGGGTTGGGAACCGCTATCTCCAATTTACAGTTGGGAAACTGAGGCATGGGGTATGTTATGTGACTTGGCTACAGTAACCCAAGAAGTCGGTGGCTAAACAAGGAGTTGAGCAATGCTCCCGAATTGGGGAGTTGAGTGATCATCTTGAATCTGATGGCCGTGCCCCAGCTCATGGTGGCACCCCTCCCTTAGCAAGGCCTCTGCAGGTCTGGGAAGGGCAGGCAGCTCCCTCCCCCTCGCTGCAACTCTCAGACAGCCTGACATACCTGACAATAAAGTTGCTATGTCGTCAGCTGGCGTCCATCAGCCCAGCCGCACTGAAGACCCCAGCGGAGGATCCAGGCTCTGAATGCATTTGTTCCTGGGATAATATTTCAACTGGGGAAAAAAAATTACCTTGTAACAAAACTAAATTGGAAACATCTCTCTCTTCTCTGATCCCTCTGCTGGTCAGTCTCCTGGCAGCGTGCTAAGATCATTAGTTATTGCTGTGCTGCAGTTTGGCAAAGGCAGGAGCTGTCATGATGCTCTGGATAGTCCTGTGTGCAAGAGCTTCTCCACACTCAGGTGCTCTGTGCCAGGCCACGGGTACCCCCGCCACAGTGCTGACATTCACCCGGCATTACTAACACTTCCTGTTTGTTGCCACGGTCCTATATTTTAATTTTTTTTATTTTATCTGTGTCATTTTCCTATAGCGAGTAAAGAAAAGGGCAGTTGGCAGCAGACAGCAGCAGCATGCGAGAAAGCTGAGAGATGCCCAGAGAGATTCCACCATGTTTCTGAGGTTTGGGACCATGTAGAAATGGCCCGATGTGGAAAACGTCTGCAGCGAAAAAATTGAACCAAGGTGAAAAGCAGCAGGTATCATATTACTTCAAAGCCTCGGAGCAGGCCGCTTGCAATCCCTTCAAAGGGGAGACCACCCCAAAGCCTTGATCCAAATCTCTGCAATTCTAGAGGACATATAAATGCAGATTTTCTGTGGAAGGGGAAAAGGGCTGTGAGAGCCAGATCCTCAGCTGGTAGAAATCAACTTAGGGCCATTGAAGTCAGTAGCTAAGGATCTGGTTTTGAATTGAGAACTGAACTTGCCATTGCCACTCTATCCCTACGCAACAGACCCTAACCAGATCAAAAAACTCAAGTAATTCAGGATCTGTGATTGCTGAGAGAGGAATACATCAGTGGACGGGGCAGTCCCCAGCATCCCTAGGTTAAACTCAGCACTCCCGTGCAGCACAGAGGATGGAAGGCAGGGATGGGTAATTATTTTGGGCAGAGGGCCACTTACTGAGTTTCAGCAAGCCATCAAGGGCCGATGACAGGCAGCTCAGGGCAGATTAATATTAATTTTCTAAATTTTTTAGGGCCCTTGCGGGCTGCATAGAATGGTCTGGTGGGCCGTATCCGGCCCCCGGGCCGCATTTTTCCCACCCCTGATGTCAGGGGAATTAAAGGGGGGGGAAAGCCCTCTTATTTGAAGTTCTCCCCTCTTACAAGTAGAAAAGCTGATTTAATAAATAAGGGACTAGGGTTCAGGAGAGGTACTTCTGCCACCGACTTCCCATGTGACCTTTAGCAAGTCACTTGAAATACTCCATCTTGGATGCCCTGTTTTTAAACCGGGGGTAATGCGTCCTCACCGCAGAGGGCTAGTATGTGAGGCTGAAACCTCTGAGTGATCCCCAGGTTCTCAGTGCTCATAGCAATGAGGGCTGTGTGATTATTCAGACAGCCGCACTGAAGACCCCAGCGGAGGATCCAGGCTCTGAATGCATTTGTTCCTGGGATAATATTTCAACTGGAAAAAAAAATTACCTTGTAACAAAACGGAATTGGAAATTTAGGAAAAGATAAATCCCGCCCTACATCTGGCTGTGCCAAGTCCCATCACTCCGATCTGTATGGGTGAAATAACTGTGGCCATCTGGCTGCTACCAGAGCGCTAGACATTTCTGACCAGCCTGCGATAGCTAATCTATATCCTGTTTGGAGATCTGCACTTCAGCTTCCCATTGCGGCTTTATTAGTTCAGTGCTAGGCCTAAGCAATTCACTGGCATGGGGAAGGCAAGAAGCAGGCAGGAATGTGGCCCTGTCATACAATACTCCTTTTGGTCCCAAGCAGGAGGGTCAGAGAGAGCTCAGAATTGGATTAGGAATGAAAATACTGGCTGTGTTTATTTTAATCAATGTTGTGACACCGGGGCTTTTCAAAAAGCAAGGGGCAGAGGCAGCCGAGGAGCAGGCCCGAGGGCAGCCTTGCTCGGCAGCGATGGCATCTCTGGGTCAGCGCAGCTCCAAGCGAGGAGTGCAGTGGGGGGGTCAGATCGGAGCAGGAGATAAGGGGAGTCAGTAAGAAGAGGGGAGGGAAATGGGAAGTGGAGCCGACATTGTTTGGGGGTGAGTTCAGGGATAAGGGAATTGCAAGCAACCCCTGCCCTGGGGCAACACGGAGGCATCTGGGAAAAGGAGTCAGATGCTCAGGAAGTGCAAGTGTTTCTTCTTGCTGCCTCTGCAGGGACGGCTGGGGGCAAGAAAAAAAAAATCAGGCCATCCCTAGACACCAGGGTCATAGCAAGGCTGCTGTCATAGACTGGGGAGCTGGCCATGCCGTAACCCAGGATGAGGCATGCACGCGGTGGGATTGCCTCTGCTCCGACAAGCTCCAGGGGTGGAGGATGGGGGGGTGCCTCAGCTCCCCAGGGACCCAGACTGATGGTCAGAGGCTGGATGTCTCTGCCCTGAGAGTCTCCAGGGCAGGAGCGAGGGAATAACATGATTATGTTTAAATTCTTCAACTTCTCATGACTACCTCACCCAAGGGCTCTGAGCAATGAGTCTGGAGGGAGGGTGTTCAAAGGTGGAAAGTCAAGGACGGATGCACCTCAGCTGGTACTGTTTCAGGCTTAAACCGATACGGCTTCAGCAACCACACTCCAAATTAGAAACAGGCTACCTGGACTAGGCCCTCTCCATCATGATACCAGCAGAAGGCCCCACACAAAATAGGCACCAAATAATACCATTTAAGGCTGCTGAAAGATCGACTGGGGCAGCAACAGCAGGCACTGGTTTGAATCTGACCCAAGGTTGGCAGCAAGTACAACCTGTCACCATATCATGCCCTCAGTGAAATGAGGGCATGGGATTTGGACTAAGTCCAGGTGATAGCTTAAAAAAAGAAACAAAAACTGTTCTGCATTCTCCTAGAAACACTTTCTAGGCGTCAAAGGAGAGTCACACCAGCAAGGGCGATATAAGGAAACTTCTGGGCCCAGTTTACCTGTGCTGGGAATACAAGCCTGAACTTCCACCTACTGGAGACAGTGGCAACAGTCTCATGGACATCCTTTAGTGCCAGGCTGGCCCTACCAACAAGAGACTTGGTCCCATGATTCAGTTACAGCTTGTCAGAAACAGATTTTCCAGTCTTCAATTTCCACCCCCCATTCTGGACTTGGAACAGAAAGTAAAACATCTACATTCCACCGAGAGCAACAGTCCTGGAAAAGTTCATTTCAGGACTAACAACATGTTTTGTTTCAATCACGTGGAATTGTTTTATGTAAAGAAAGGTCAAACCAATAGACTATTAACTCTATCGTGCTATTCACCATCATGACTATAAAAGCAGGGGCTTCATAGAATAGAAAGTTGAAATGCAGCACATGCAAATCATAATGTGGAAACAAAAGAATGTTACCTTCTTGAAATGAAAAGGAAGAAAAACATGAAGCTGTCCGCTTTTATGTTTCCCCGCTGAAAAATTGGATGAAAATCAACACCTTCCCATAAAAAAGGCTTTGAGCTTGATGGAGTTGCCTTCTCCGATGGAAGTGTTTCCCTTTGGAGCTCTCCCCCCAGCCCATCATCTTTCAGCAGCAAGAAATTCACACATTATTTTGGGAGGAGGGGACGGCTGCGATCTGCTCCTTCTCAGCAGCCTTTCCAGGGCATCAGCTCCCTGACATCAAGCATTGAATTTCCATTGCTATGGACCAGCCTCTTATCACCGCATCCTGCAGGAAATTGATGCCGATGTGAGGGCACTGGGAAGGAGTCCTGCATGTTGAGGCTGATGCCTTCTGAGTGAAGTCTCCGACCGCCCCATTCTCTAGTGACCGGGACACGGGCTAAATCAATATTCCTGTTTCCAGGTCACTCAAGGTAAGCAAGGAATCCACTGAATAGCACATCTTTATTGACTGAGCAAATTGAACCCCCAGAGGAACGCTCCTCAGTGAAACATGACTGTGTTTCAGCAGTTTACTCACTGCACCGTGTAACTCGGGATTCGCTATGCAAGTACAGCAAGGCCTGGCATGTACAAGTGGTGGATACACCTAAAAATGTGGGTATGAGAGGGATGGGTTGAACAAAACAGGTAAAGGAGTTTCAGTGGGAAGAGGTGCCTCCTCCAAAGCATCATGGCACTACCATTAAGTTGACCAAGTCTGCACTTGAACCAAGGAACTGGAAGGTGAGAAAAACCATTTTGTTTCTCATAGAAGCATAGAGGAGTCGGGGTAGAAGGGACCTCAGTAGATCATCTAGTCCAACCCTTCACTCAAAGCAGGATCATCCCCATCCAAGCCACCCTAGACAAGTGTCTAATCTTTCTATAAACGTCATGGACAATCCCCTCACCCAAAAACCAGGAGCAATGTCCCAAAACAGCAAAAACACCCTAACCTACTGCAGGCAAAGTAGGGATATGAGGCCATTGTCAATGTCCTGCTGCTGCAAAGACAAGAAGCAGTTGTTAAGATCTGCTAAAGAGGTCCAAGGAAGAGGATTCCCAACCTTAGGAGCCAAGGCAATACCGGTAGTTTGCAAGCAGGACTCATTGGCAGAGGTTACACAGCTCTGTTAAAAAAAAAAAAATCACTTGCCTTCCTACTTAATCAGTCTGCTTTCTGGGTCTTTCAGAGTCTACCCCGCCTGCTGAAAGGGCCGCTCTTTGCTGCCAGTCCTGTACAGTAAACGCAGCTATGGGAGAATGAACCAGCTCTTCTTCAGCAAAAGCAATTATCAGTCCAAGTCCAATAGCAAAATTCTTACTGGCAGTGTTGGCACCTGGGACATGAGGATCCTGGCTAGTCTCAGCTGCTGGCTAGAACTGGCATCACGGGCACTTTTTGACTTGGTAAAATGAGGTCCAGGTGAATGGGTGTTAGGCTGTTCTCTTGCCCAGCATGTGGCAGGTGGAAATGTGGATCTGCAGAGCTGCGAACAGGGAAGCAAGCACTAGGGACCCAATGGCACCAGCTCCGAGATGCTGCTAGAAGCTAATCACAAGCCCTGGCTGGTTTGCTCTAACCCAGAAGCCACCATAACCTCAGAGGGATCCACTTCCCTCCAGTCCAAGCCTGAACTGCCTTAGATTAAAAACCATCCAGGCCTGCCTCTCCCTGTCCCCATGCCTTCCTATCCCCATCTGTGCTCAGAGCTCAGCCCAAGCCCTGCTTGCAGTCCTCAAGCCTGCTGGAGACCCGAATGTGAGTGGTGTGGAAGGGAAGGAATATCTTTAACAATAAGGGACTGAATCCCCAGCTGCTGTCAATCACCTGAGTACCAAACTCCAAATTGATTTACACCAGCTGAGGATCTGGCCCATCCTCCCCACTGCCTGGCTTTCCCCTGCTCTGTCCCTCCCTTCAGTCCTTGCCCCCAGCCCTCCCCTCCTCCTTGCTTCATGCCCACGGAAAGCTCCCCCGGGAGCCTTCTGCACTTTATTTATTAGAACAATAAACACGGGCTTTGCCTCCAGGTGCTCCTGTGCATTCCTGAGTCTCCAGAAAAGGCTGGAGGATGCTGCTGGGTACTTTGGGGGCCAAGAGAGAGGGGGCTCCCGGAAAAGCTGCAGCAGCTTCCAAAAATAGACAAGGGCCCAAGCCATCTCCTTTGAAGACTGTCATCTTGAATAAAGCTGAATCAGGCTCCTCCAGCAGGGAGCTTCTCTGATCTATGCAGGACGTCCCCTGTTCTCTCTCCCTCACCAGCTCTGACTAGGTGGAGGCTGCCCAGTCTCCTGCCCTGAGACTAAGTGGAGAAAAGCAGGCCTGGCTTAGGACCTTCTCGGCATATTGGCTCTGATCTAAATGTGGTCACTCCCCAGCTGGGGAGGTCAGAGCCAGGGTAGGGAGGGGAGGTGGAGGAAGCAGAGGGAGAAGCAAGGGGCATAAATAAAGACATGGGAAGGGATTGGGTGGAGGAAGGGGCAGCAGCAGGGGTATGGGATGGGCAACATGGGAGCTACATACAGGATGCTGTTCTCAAAGCAAATCCCTCATTTCCAGCATCCTTGGGAGTTCACTCCAGGGAAGAAATGCTGTGTTTCATGTCTCTGGCTCAACAGTCTTCCAACAGCTCCACCAGCCCAGGGATGTGCTCTCGAAGCACTGGATGGCTGCACCTCAGCGACATCCAAGTGCAACTGGGGGACATTGCAGCCAAGGAGCAAAGGTCTATCACAGTGCCAAGCACCCTGTTGCATGGCCAAGCACCCTGTTGCATGCAGGGTTGCATGGTGCTATGCTGCTCTGCAGCGGCATTCAGGGTTGCATACAGAACAACGTGTCATGCTCCACTGTATGGTGGAACATGGTCTGCATCACACAACGGCAGTGTATTCATCGTATTGCCCATATTATATTGACTCTGGGGTTGGGGAAAAACTTTCTTACCTAGTTAGAGAGCCAGACTATCCAATCAACATCTCCGTGAATGAAAACAAAATCCTTTTTCGATCTCATTAGGAACGACCAAACGACTTCACTCTTTCACTGCCAGCGGATGGACAATGTTCTCCATTCCTACTGAAGAGTGGTCTCTCCCACTGATACTGGCTGGACATGGGAGTGCTCAGCATTTGTGAAAAGGCAGCCCCAAGGCCCCGGGTGTCAAAAGTGAGTATGTGCTGGGGGCTGATGGCTGCTGCAAGGAGCCGACTGCTCCTAAGGTTTCTCAAGCTGGGATCTCAACAGCAGAGGGTCCCCATATCCAAAGCCACCATTGAAACCCCTCACTTTGATCTTCCATCTTGCAGTTCCCTAGTGGTCTCCCTCACCTATTTTAATTCCTTCTCCAGGAAGCCTTCCATTATTTTGCCACATTCAGCAGCTTTTCCCCATAAAACTGACCGTTCAGGGAACTGACAATCCTAATCCCAATGCATTTTTTGTTGCCAGAGCTAATATCCGCCTCCTGGCCAAATTCCAAGTCCATGAATACATTCTGCTTCCCTGAACATCCTCTGAATGGGAAACAATATTCTTCTTCGCTTCCCATGCTAAACACTGCTGTGCCACGGTGCTCTTGAAAAGCTGCGGTGCTCTGACCCAGAAGTGGCTGCAGTTTAGTAGCAGATAAAGTCATTCCCTGAAAGACAAATACTGCCATCATTACTCATTTGATGGTCTACTGAAGTCAGTGAGAATTAGGACTGCAAGCTTTAGACCATAGCGAGCTGCAGGACCTTTGCCTGAGCATTTCATACTTGGATGAAATCTGGAGTAATTTATGTGGAAGATGTCCAGATATTATACTAATTGATAGACAGACAGATATAGAAGAGAGAGAGCAATCCCAGCATTTCTTGCTAGATATCCTCTTGCACTGTATCCGTGTCCTTCATCCCAACCCACAATTTCCCAAACTCAGCCAGGGTTTGATTGTATTATTCATGAGAAGCTGGGTCAGGTTCCCCTCTGTTCTGCGTATGGTGTCTTGGGGCATGTGGCCTGAATTTCTTAGATCAGATGCAGAGACTAGGACACTTTGCCTTCTTGCTGCTAGCATCTGCCCCTACTAATAAGCATGACTCCTCTGTGCAGCAGAGGGAGCGGGATTAAGGCTAACGAAGGCCTCACCCCAGTAAGCGGAGCTCATGCCCTCTATGAAGTTATTGAATTTACTTCCCCGACTGAACCCAGATGATCTAAAAGCCTAAAGGGAAAAACATCAGGGGAATATTTCAGAGTGTAAGCAAGGCTGAGTCCAGCAGCTCTGCCAGACCAGTACAGCATGGTACCACAGCTGGGACCCATTAAGTACCATCCTTTGGATGCAAGAGTGCAATCTGTTAGGTCACAGTAAACATGCTTTTACAATAAAGACGCAGATTCTTTTTCCTCTCGTCCTAAAAACATCTCATTGAAACCTGGGCTGGTAGAAAAGGCGCCTCTTTGTAATCCTCCTGGCCAGAACAGGATTCCAGAGGCCATGCCGTTTCCTTCTCTGGAGATGCACAAAAATCATTAGATGTCAACCTAACGATTAGATAAAAAATTAGATTTGCCAACATCATCCTCCCAAAATACTGAGCCTCCTAGGAAGGGCACAACAGAAAACTGGGCGGTATATAGATGGACAGACACAATTAAACCAACCTCCCACCATACCGGTTCGCCCACAGCCACCACCTGCCACTGCCACTTCCCTCTTGCTGCATTTGTTTCATAGCAGAGAAGGAATTTTCCCCTGGAAAATTTCCCATCAAAATGTAAATGCTTCATTAGGAAAATTCCAGTTTTACCAAAATGTTTTGATTTTCTCTTGGGAAAAAAAATCAACGTGTTCAGCTCCCTAACTCTTCAGCTCCCTGCTCCCTGCAGGCTGAAGAGTTCTGTTTCAGGTCTCCCAAATTGGAAATGTCCTGGATGTCGCCCCTTGTCCCTCTCCCCCAACTCCCCTAAAAAAAACCCACACATTTTTTACTTTTCATTTCCACTCTGGGTGTTCCTAGTTATTGTCTTTGCTGGATATCTGCTTGCTCTGTATCTACACATCTGTATCTTCTTGCACTATATTCCCCGCCCCCCAATGTGAACATTTTCCCTGGAAGGGATTTCCATTTTCTGGCCAGCCCTGTTTCTTAGGCACCCAAAGGTGCTGAGTACTTACCAGGCATAGAGGAAGAAACAGTTCCTGCATATAGAGTTGGCAACCAGAACATTACAGCCCACAGGAAACCAACCCATCAGCCAGTGCCTTCCAGGGTACTGCAGCTCCCTAGTCACTCACAGCTAATACCCTCTCCTAGGTAGGTCTCCACCCCTGCTTGGCGTATTCTTCCACAGTGACTGCAGCTCACATAGACATACCCGGACATTAACCTACCTAGCTCGGGTACTGCTAGGAATGTAGCTGGGGTAGCACAGAGCTCAGGACTGGAGGCCACCTTCCCTCCCCAAGAAACTAGGTAACTACTCAGGCAAGCAGCCCCCGCATTGTTAGCTCCATGCTCCCACAGCTGCACTCCTAGCTGGGTGGATTAATGCTAGGTAAAATACATCAGCACAGGCTGCAACCACTGACTGCAGCATAGACATCACCACAGAGATCACCCATCTGCCACTAGATTCCCTGATGCCTTGGTATACCCGCTCAGAAGTGCCTCCTCTAAGGAGCTTACACCCTGGCAGACCTACCATCTGCCCTGTCCCCAGGGGATCCATACAAGCTACAGTTTGCCCTATGTTGCTTATCTCCAAAATACACCACCACCACTACCCACTTTTAACCCAAGCAGCCCATCTCCCAGTACCTATCCACTGCCAGTCCCCTGTACATATTATCCACCTGCTTGCATGCTCTCAGGACACCAACACCGCCAGATACTTGCAGCAGCCCCCAAGATACCCACGCTGACCAGCGGCGCATCCAATGCCCTTTCAGCAAAATGGAAGTAGAGCAATGAGCTCCTTGGTGATGGTGCATGCTTTCTGCCTTCAGGTGTCCTCCTGAGATTGAGCTTTGGAGACCTTCGCCTTTGGTTTCTCTCCATCACCCCCACTCTGGCAGGGAGAGCAGCAACCAGTCAAGAAACTTCTGGTGTGAGCTGGTCAAAAGGGGTGAAATTTTCTTTAAAAATAAAAAAATTAACTCCCCTCTATTTATGAAAAAGGCTGACATTTCAGTAAATGAGGGAGGGTGTGGAATTTGCCAAATGCTATCAAATTCTTCCCATTTGGTCAAAAATTAAATCATACATTTCGTCACAATTTGCAGTGCTTCTGCCAGCTATTCTTCCCGTGGCAAGACTTCACAGCCCTCATCCTTTGAAACCCTGCCTCAAGTGTCCTCAGAAACCTTACACGGACCTAGTCCATCACGCTCTGCCATATCACTCATAACATCTGCTCCCTCTCCGAGTTAGGGAGTCATTACATTACACTAATATGTAAAGAAATGGCACTTCCCCTATTCTGCATGGAAGAAGGTGATGCTTCAGGTTTCCCTCGCCTTCCCTGCTCCTGCCGCAGAGGCTTAATCAGAAAATGCTGTGGGTTATACAGTACAGAAAGGAAGACATTTTTTACTCCAACTTGTCAAAGGTCGTCTATGCTTATTACTCTGAGCTTGCCCCCTGCTGCTCTGAAAGCTTTGAACCAGCTCAAACACCATTAATGGGCTTAACCTGCAGCAGGGAAAATTTAGGTTTAATATCAGGGGAAATATATAAGGCCTGAAACCGATCTCATTGGACTCCAATTCAGCGAGGTACTTAAACTGAAGCTGACGGAGTTACTGATGTGCTTGAAGTTTGGCACGTGAACTGTCTGGTATCCAAGCTAAGAGCAGTGCATCAGCATAGATACCATGCTACCTCCCTAACTGCAATAGAGACACTCCTGATATACATTAGTCTGAGTGAAATCAGATTCACAGAGGTCAAGGTTTCAGATGGCATGAATCCAAACACCTTCTTTTGCTTCAAACACAGCTATGTCAGTTGATGTCAGCTGAGGACCTGGCCCCATAGCTAAAAGATCTGGAACCCAGGTCTAGAACTGGGTTTCTGCTCTCTGGGCAAATGCCCTAACCACTAGGCTACTAGGCTAAAATGTAGAAGGCCCATCTCCTGTGTCCAGCTCCAGGTTTTCTTTAACTGATCCTCAGGACTTACCCAGCCTTACAGGTGTGCATATTTTGCATGCATCTGCCCAGTCAGAGCACATGCATGACTGCAGGCCCTGAGCTGAATTGCAGACCCTGCAAGTACCAAGCGCTGCAGTTTTGTGGCTGCGCATGGGCCATTTACCCACGTGAAGTGAAATAGGATTTAACCCTATGTCTACACAGCAATCAAGAGGTGTGCCTGCAACCCATGCAGACCTAGCCATAACTAGGGCTACAAGCATTTGGCCTGGGAGAAATCATTTTATCCCGGAACAAAGTGCAATTGTTCAGACATACATGTCCGTTGTCTTGAGACAACCCCTTATGAGGTTTAGGGGATACAAAGTGCTAATAGTTTGTCCCAGGACATTGTGAAGGACATCTGAACAGTTGTCCTGGGGTTGCATCATTGAATCAATGACAGGAAAGTAGCACTGAACCCTGATTGGGGGGGTCATGTGTGTACATGCCAATCCTGTAATATTTCTGTTCCAGGACAAACACAAGCACAACTGGTCAAGGGAGAAATGCAACACCTGTTCCTTGCCTAGCTGCATTGTACTCAGCAGGGGAAGCAATAACAGTCAAGACATGGAGGTAGGGAATTCAGTATGGGTTATAAGCCTGCCTGAAACCTTGAGTACATATTCCAGTTACTAGCTAGCACTGAAGTCCATGCTACCCCAGCTTCATTGCTTTTCGTACCTCTGTTAGATGAAAGCTGTAATCACACCTCCAGTCGCAACATAGACATAACCTAAGGTCAAGGAGAAAGCATATTCTGCAGCAGAATATGAGTGAACAATACAACTGTCTGCAAATGCCCTGTTCGTTTGCAAATAACCAATGCCAGTGGTGTAATAACAGGAACAGAAATTAGCTGTGGAGTTACAGGTTGCACTCATTAATGTGCCTGGTATTAAACCCAGCTTAAATCCTTTTGACACCGTTTTTGAGAGGAAAACTCAATATTTCTTTTCAAGTGTCCACCTGCCCATGTATCTGGATCGCTGTGATTTAGAAGTTGAGATGTGAGATTAGTTTGTGTAAACTGCCTACACACAGACCTAACTTGTCCAGTGTAGTGCTTAAGGTACAGAAGTGTGTATCAGGACTCCTGGGTCCAAGCCCAGCTCTGCACATGACTTGCTATCTGTCCTTAGTTAAGTCACTTCCCTTCCCACTCTGTGCATAAGATTCCCCCCGCTTGTACAATGGAGATCCAGGCACTGAACTTCTTCCTTTGTGTGCAATGATCCTTGGGCACAAAGTAGTATTGCATTACAAAGAGTATTCCTACAGCCTCCCTAGGATGGGAAGAGCCCACTGGCCAAGCAAAAATGTAGTAGCAGACATGGGGGGAGAAGAAATGGCTGCAATGGGAAAACAGACCTTTGTGCTAATGAGAAAAGCCACAAATTGGTTTCTGTAAAGTAGACAAGACCTCAGGCTGGATCTTAACCGGTGCAAATGGCTACAGCCCCAATCACTTCCATGGATCAGTTTGCACCATACCGCTCCTTGCTTGTGTTTAGCTTTCACCCCAGTGTAAAGTGCAACATAAAAGGTTTGGAGGGGCCTGAGCTCAGCAGAGAGCAGGCCACTGGGTTGAACGAGTTGGCTCTTCCTGTTCTTTGTGCAAGGAGCACTTCGCCTCAAGGGCACTCCTCAATGTGCTTCCACTTAAGAAGAAAGCTTTTCCTAAAATAAACCATCCCTTTCCCATCTGCATTTGACCAAACAAGCCCCTCTGGGCCTCATTCTGCCTTGCCACCGCGGGTCCAGCAGCGCAGGGGGTTCTTGCTGCCGAGGGCAGAATCTGGGACCTTGAGTCCTGATGTCATTGAAGTCGATGACCAAAGCCCCATGGCATTACCGGGAGTGAGATTTCCTCCCAGCTGCCTACAAGATTATCAGGGCTTTGGCCAGAGCCCATCTCCATTCAGGGGGTTATGCTCACATGCCCAGTTCTCCTTTCACATGCATCAACCAGACAGTAACTTTGCCCAGATAATAAACACCAGCACCATTGACATGAGCATCCTCCAATGGAGCTACTCTGTATTTACACCAGAGAGAGGGAGAGGGGAGTTAGGCACCATCTGATTCTGAGACTGAGGAAATTTCAGCTCTGGCTCCCCTTGGTCTTTGGAACGCTTTTTTACTCATTTTACGCTCCTTTACTGAATTATCTGAGGATGGCAGTTACATGAGTTACGAGCACTGAGCCAAACCCCAGCTGGAGTAAGCCAGATCCACTGTCTCATTAATGGAGCTACACCAATTTTCCCCATCTGAGGAACTGGCCCCTGCTCACTTGGATCTGAGCTTATCTTGGGCAGCCACCATCCAGGTAAAACTTCCAGTGAGGCTGGAGGTGTGAATGGGGAATATGTCTCAGTCCCCTTCTTGCAGCTCCAGCAGCTGCATATTTGCCAATGACTACAGAAGTACTACTGCACCCACAAAAGCAGCTTCCGGTGCCCTAGATTTTCAGTGCCCAGTTGCTTAGAGGTTCAGTGAAACAGTTTTATTTCTTAGCATGTGATCAAGGGAGCAGTGAGACATGAACCCACTTAAGGTTCATGGCAGAGATATTTGCAGTTGAAAGGTCAAAGCTGTTTCTGGTCTCCTTATCAGGACGGGCCAAGGGAAAGGGAAACCTTTAGCATATGGCTCAGGCTGAGAGAGGTCAACTCGGGGACAGTGCAATAGGGCAATGGCAATGCGGAGATGAGGATCGGATGGGATAAGGTGGGGAAAAAAAACAGGAGACAGGAAATATTCAGGGAGTCGCTAGCTGTCCCATCTCCGGACCTACAGCCAAGATCCCAGGCTGCAGAGTGAAACCAGACCCTTCCCATCATGCCAGCAGGAGCAGCCAGCTCAGCTCCAGGGTCCAACTCACTGTATGCAAAGACCAAGACAGTATCAAGTGAAGTGCAGGACAGTAAGCCAGGCTGATCCCTAATATACAGCTGCCAAAGTCAATGGGGTTGCAGCAACAATGGAGATGGCCCACAAAGGACAAATTTCTGGTTATCAAAACTTTATCCTACCCTTAGAACAACCCATTTACCTGGGCCAGAGCCATTCTCTCCCCTTATTTCAAGCTGCAGCTGGAAACGCCTCATTCCTTCTGGTCACAGTTGCCTTATTGCCCTCTGTCAAATGCTTTGGACCCCATCCTGGAGACTGGCTCTGCTGGACCTACTGCATCCCCAATTCTTGGGTCACCAGGGGCTGATGAAGTTTAGCTCCACCAAGGTGGAAACTAGAGCAGCCTCCAAGATGCCATAGTACCTGGTGGTGTACCTGAACTGCAGAGAAGCCTGGGTGATCAGCACCCAGATCTAAGCACCCATACTAGCCTAGCCTAGGTGTGAGCAGCACACTGCAAAGCCCTGACTAAGTTACTGTGTGTCCACACTGCTGCTATGGCCCCTATATATGTTGCTAGGACTTCTGTGGGCATACCCAACGGATGTGCATCTGCCAGGAAGCCGAGCCATTCTAGGACTCTTT
>NW_005843044.1:175677-190702 GCF_000455745.1 Alligator sinensis
TTTCCCTGCAAGTTGTGGGAGTATGGTCTGGGCTCCTGGGCAGATGGGCAATTATGAGGAGGGACTGGAGCACTGCCTGCCTTGGAATGATTTTTCTTGCTTCCTCGCTGCAAGGAGACCTGGTGACCAGCCTGAGTGAAAACAGATCCCAAATTCTAGCACATGCCTTCAGGTGAGCAATTGGCCTGGGTTGAAAACACAGAAGGTTTGGGGATAGCGTCTTGGAGAACAGCAACCCAGTGCCCACCCATAGCCCTTATCCAGCCTCAGCCTCTAACACTAACCTTAATCCAAACCAGAAGTCTCTCCCTTGGTCTATCTATCCCTCCAGCCATCAGTGCAGTATCTGCTTAATCTGCTTTAGGAACTTCATTTCCCTAAGCCAGTCGCGCAATAGGGTCCTTCAGCCCACCCATCAAAACTACACACATGCTCAAGAGATCTGACAAATCATGGCTCTAACACTATAGAAATATGAATGAGAGCCTGATTCCCACCACCATCTCCATGGCTGTTTTGTTATCAGCTGGCTGAGCATAAACCCTTTCCAAATTGCACGTGCCCTAAGCTCTCAGCCCATATACGCTGCACATATCTGCCGCATCATGACGCGGACCTGCACCGAGTCACTGGATGTTTCCAAGGCAGGGAAGCAGGAACTGATTTGTAGATCTTGGGTCTGGAGCAACAGCCCCTGACAGACCGTATGGTTTTATCATGGCCTTTAATGATCTTTGTGTTGTCATGTTCCATTCATTCTGACAGGTACAGAGGTCTTTAATAGCCTGATTGCTTAAAGTGGTTTAATTCCCAGTTCCGTCAATTATCATACATGAAAAAAAAACCCACCCAAGTCCTCTTGAAACCTGCTGGACAGAAGCTGCTGGGAGATCTCTGTGGGGAGCAAAGAGACTGGGAATAAATACCCGATTCTTACCTACTCCCTTCCCATGTGCGGGGCAGGGAGGGACAATTGTGACTTTGAACCACCTGTCTGCTCTCCATATTCTGGTACCATAAAGAAGCTCTTCTCACTTGCACTTGGTTTCTCATGGTCTTCTGCTAGCCCTGGAAAGCAGAGAGCATTCCTCATGCTTTGCACTCTAGTGACCCACTCTCTCTTCTCTTGAGCCAAATAAAGAGCTGGCAGAGTCCTTACAGCACTAAGGCAGCTCCCTGAGCAGGGCTGGAGATAGGCCTTAGGCTAAATAGCAGACAGGCCACCAAATTCATGCCGGGATCTGCCACTGATCTGCTTATGACCTCAGACAATCATTTGTCTCCTCAGGGCCACATTTCCCCCCACGTGTAAACTGCTTACCCAACTTTGTAAGGAGTTGGAGGATCTACAAATACAGTGAGCTAGCTAAATGCAGAATCATGTTTGGATCAGGCTGAGCTGGGGTGAAACCGCATGGTTCAGTTGGCTTTCATGAAGCTACACCAATGTAAAGGAGATGGGACATCACTGGAAAGGATAGCCGTTCACTTGCAGGCATTTTTCAAGTGTTTTTTTCTTTGGTTTCTTTAGGTGCCCAGTGAAAAGTATTTTAGGGGGTTTTGACCAAGAAGAAAAACAAACAAAAAAACAACAAGAGGAAAAAACCCATTGTAGAGGTTTCAAAACCTGAAAGCTTTAGAACTAGGGGGCACCCCCTTTTTATTTTTGGTGGGTTTTTTTGTTTTCCCTCTTCTGTCCCTTCTCTTGGGGAGGGTGGGGGGGGGGGGTAAGGAAAACGGAAGAGAAGCATATTTTACCCGCAGAGCCATGGTCCCCTCTCTGTGGGGGGGGGGGGGGGGGGGGTAAGGAAACAGGAAGAGAAGCATATTTTACCAGCAGAGCAAAGGGAAAAGAAACTGGAACATTAATTTTTTTTCCAATTTTGTTTTGGTTTTATTTAATGAAAGGTTAAAAACAATTTTTAAAGGAGTGATGCATTCTTTAAAAAACAAAACAAAAAAAAGACACAAGGAGAAAACTTAGGGGGAAATAGAGAGAGTTTTCACAAAAAAAGAAGTATATGAACACTTATTTGCCCCATTGTTCCCTCCTATTTTGCATAGTGCTTCTTCTGCAAACCCTTTTCCTTTTGTTTTTTTGCAATATTTTGATACACTTACATTGCAATAGCACCTACAAGGCCCAATCTCACCAAATGGACCCCCCAAAAATTAACCAAGGAGCCAAAAAGGACAGGGATTGACTATGTGTAAGCAAGTCTCTTGCCCAGCTTCCATACCAAGGCCAATCAGCTCTGGATTCAGGGTCCAGCCAATTTATTTTACACAGGGCAGCCTTGCCCCCACAGCAAACAAAACACATGCTAAAACAAGCAAGATTGCAAACAAAATCAAAACTTGCCATCAGGCCTCAAGAGAGGCATCCCAAGCTCCATGTACATCCATCTCCCCTCTGCTCCTGGAGATTTTCAATCCTCTTTGCAGGTCCACCCTCGTTTACCATCATCATCAGCTGCAGCTGTCTCCCAGCCTTCCCACCAGACAGACTATTAACTGCTGTCTACCTGCAGCTGCAGTTTCAGCCCCGGAAGGCTGCACCTCCTTATACTATGCATTAGGAGCTCTGCAGTACCCATGTGGGTGCCTGCTCTTGCCCATGGCAAGTGATGGGTAAACCGTGATCACCTACACCTTTTTTCTGTGCAGAGCTCAGCTATGCCAGCTTAGTTTCTATTCATTGCAGCATAAGAACAGGCACATGAGCCGATGGCATGCAGTAAAGCCTCACCCTTTTTTACCACATACTGATTATGACCATGGATCAGGATTTTATTGTGCTTCCTGCTGTACAAGCACAACCTGGCAGCAGCAGGACACTGACAGTGCCCCTGTGTGTGTCCCACTGGCACCCCCTCACCCCATACACACACACACACACACACATTTTACCTGTGGCAGGTTAGGTTGTTCTTGGTGTTTTGGAGCAATGTGCTTCATAGCTGTTCGGCAGATTTGTACAGTTTTAGGAACATGTCAAACAAGCACTTGGATGGGATGGGATGGGATGGGATGGATAGGGCTGATCCTGCCTTGAGCCCAGGGTTGGACTAGATGACTTCAGGAATTCCCTCCCAGCCCTGCTTTTCTATGATTCTACAGGAACAGAAGGTTGGTCCCTGGCCCAAGAAGCTAACAAAGTATTTCTGGGTCTTGGATGGCTGAAGAAGACATCCGGGAATTTTGTCAGCTGCAGGGCGTAGGGAAGAAAGTTATTCTGGACGTGGTGGGGCAGCGAGATGTTATGAAACGTGGACTTGAAAACCAAAAGGAGGTATTACATCCCAGCAAGTGCAGAGAGGAGGCTTGATCTGGGCAAAATGACCTAAGCAGTAACATGACTGTCTGTGAAGGGACAGTCACAGAGACATGTCTCCAGTACCAATGCTCAGCAAACATTGTCTGTGTTGGGATCCAAAGCCAAGACACCTGATGATTCCCATACACCTGATCATTGAGGACAATGGACTTGGCTGAATTTTTACCCAGACCATTGGCGTTGGCAGATCTTCGGAAAACAATCCTTACCGAATTCAGTGAGGATTTTGTCACTTATTTCAGTGGGGGTATAATCGGGTCCTCAGGACAGAGCTTGGGCTTACATTTGTGGGGACTTCTGTGTTAGCTTGCATGGTCCATAGCTAATGATCCTCAGACCAGAGTGGAAGAAAGAAAAACCTAAGCGAAATAGCAGCCCAGGGGATATAATATCCCTGTACCCCACCCCCCAGAGACGCCTCTAGAACAATACCCCTCCTCCACTCCCAGCCACCAAGACAGACCCAATTACTTTCAGGTGTTGGCTAGTTAATAAAATAAATCCCCCCCCAACCACCCTTTTGAAGGGAGAGTTTTTCAAGGACTAAACACAAAACAGAAGGCAGCAAGTTCTGCCATTTCAATCTCACTTAGCCCCTTTATTGGTTTTGGTGTGGCAGCGAAAACCACTGGGCCTGATTCTCCCATCCCTGACACCTCTATCCCCCATTGGTTTCAATTCATTTGCACCCCGACAGTTCCCCTGTCTCCTCCATATAAGGCCCCTTGGGGTCCTGGATATAGTGCAGTTTGTTGTGGCATCCTGGGAAAGGCTCCTCCCAGCCTCTCCACAATAAATTTTCCACTTACATTTTAAGGGAAGAAAATGTTTTCCGGCGGTTTTTTGGCTCTGTGAAAAATGATTGCTCCCAGATTTATTAGGGATTTGCGGTGGAGGCTGCCGTACCTGGGACCTCAAAAAACCCACTCACCAGGATAAAGATGCTTGCAGCACTTGTCAGCCACAGCTCTGATTTATGAGGCAAGATTTCTTCTGTCTTGGGGCATATAATTTACTGGGCTCTGGAAATGTCTCGTTAGAGTTGAGGAGAATAAATCTGTCCATCCCCAACAGAGGAATGAGCCTCTTCCAAACCAGCTCAGTATCCGCATGCAGCTCCCAAATCCAGCACCACATGTCTCCTCCTTTGGCAGTCGCTAGAAAATAATCCGAGTTCTCTGCTAGTGTAAATTGGGACAGTGCCACCAGCTACGGTCCCGGCTCAAAACCAGTGGGCTGTAGGTGATGTGTAAATGGGGTGCTCAGGGGAAGCTCATTCAGAACATGGCGCGAAGGGTGCATGGCGAGTGGCATCAGAGGGAGCCTTAAAACAACCAGGCTCCGTAAGAAACACTGTAGTTACAGAGCTAATGGTCAAGATTCTGACCTCACTTGCCCCTGGTGTAAATCAGGAGTGAGCACACTGAAGTCCACAGGCTTGATCCTCAATTGGTGTAACTAGCAGGGGATCTGGGGTTGAGGTCATTAACACAGCAACCCCAGTGTACCCGAGAGGAGATTCAGACCAAACATGGCTCTCGGAAACCTCAATTCTACTTGCCCGTGCTGGTTTACACCTCATTGACTTCCCTGGACTTAATCCTAATTTATACAAGGATAAGAGAGGAGTACCATAGCCATTATTACATTTAAAGATCTAGGAGCTCTTTTACCCCACCTCGCGCTGCTGCCCCTGGTTAATTGTTCTCCTTCACTGCAATCACCCCTCTCCAAGTATACAAGTTATGCTCACTGGGCCAATCCTCCCTAGGTCTAACTCCATTGGCATCACTTTGCCCTGCTTATACCACAACCGAGTTTGACCCACTCAACACATGCACCCAATGCCAACACAAATCACAGTACTTTGCCACTTCCAAGCGCTTAAGCCAATGGTTGATCATTTTGCAACCGGAAGCCAAAGTTTGTTTTTGGCCACAGCAAAGTAAATCTGGAACAACCCCACCGATGGCAGTGGGCCTCTTCTAGATGTTCACTAGCTCAGAACAAACTTCCACCTCCGTGCATAACCTCCGGCGGGGCAGATTCTCACTTGGTGTCTGTCGTACTGTCTCCACTAAAGCCAGAGAGCTACAGAAGCAGCATTTGCCAAGTATCTGATCTGCATGATGCCATGTGTTACATGACAGGCCGTTGCACTGGTGTAAATATGAAATAACTCCCCTTAAATCACTGGACTTGCTCCTGATTTACATTCATTAAATGGCACCAGAATGTGGGGGCCAGCACCCAGATTCTGCACCCAATTCCACTGCTCTAAATGTGAAATCATTCCATAGCTAGATTTGAATTGCTCCAGATTTACACCACTGTGGGAGTCCAGTGTGTAATGTGCACACCACAAGCCATATGCTTGGTTTTAATTTTGGAGCTGTTAACTTCAAATTAGCATCGTCTGAGGATTGGGCCCATGGTGGTGTAAACTACGTGGCCTGTTCCACGGTGATGTAAACCTGCAATAATGCCATTCAGCTCAATGGCTCCAGATTTCTATTAGGGCAAGTGGGAACAGTATTTGGGGTGAGGAGGCAGCTTCTGAACCCAATGACACAGGTGTAAATCTGGAATAGCTTCAGTGATATCAATGAAGTAAGTTTCATCCTGAGTCCTCCAAAGAAAATTAATCCATTTCTCCTCCGGCTGGTTTTGGCTCTAAGCCTCCAGACGCCATTTGTGTGACTTACCATTTTCATCGTCAGTGATTTAAAACTTCATTTTGACTCTTTTTTCTTTTTTCTCTTTCACTTTGGAGCAACTCTAAGGAAAAAGTAATTGAAGAGGCCAAACTTGGCACCACAAAGCACTTTCCGAAGCGCACAGAAAAAATCTCCCACATGTTTCATGTACAAAGTACAAATTTTTCCCTATTAAAGTGTAAAACAGCCAGGGAAACACTGCTGCTTTGTATGAGTTAAACTCGCAATATTGGAAACATGCTGAATACAGTTTATATTAAGACAGGGAGAGGGAGGAATCCTTTCAGGTTTGAGGAGGCAATGCACAGCCAACAAACCACAAAGTGTCCAGTTGAATTCAGTCTCAAAACATAAAGTGCAGTGTATCGGCCCAAATTATGCAACTAGACATGAGGCTGGGCCGGCACCATAGTGGGAGTAAATCAGCGTTGTCCCACTGCTTTCGATGACTGAGTCAGATTCTGAACTAGCATAAATCAGCCTAGTTCCATTGTCCTCAATGATCGGGCCAAGTCCTCAGCTGGTGTAGATCAGCGTAGTCCCTCTGGAAGGGTTGGCTGTCACAAGTTGACTGCGTAAGTAACTGATTTTCCAGTTTGGCGCCTGAATCAAAACAATTTTAAAAATTAAAAAAACCCCTGAAATGTTATGTTGAGTCAACTCAAAATATTTTTTTTTCAGTTTTCCCAAGAAAACACCAAACCCAAACTCATTTCTACCAAACCATTTCATTCTCACCGAAACAAAATGTTTTGGGAGTTTTTTCCCTCCTCCTCCTCCTCAAACTTAATAACATTTCTCATTGAACTGTTGCTCTGAAATCGAAATTCAGCATTTATTTTTTTAAATATCAACATGCTGCATTTTGACTTCTTTCAAATTTTTTTCCAACACAAGTTAGCAAATAGTTCAGGTTGTCCTGAAGCTGCATTTACAGCAAATAAACCAAGGAACTTCACACACCTCTTTGTGTGCATGCATTTGTGTGCGTTATGATGAGACCATGTGTCTGCATGTACACACACATGCTTATAGCATATGTTTATAGTACCTACAAGGAAGATGTGATCGTCACATGAGTCTATACATATGAATATAATTATTGCCTGTATAACTAGGCTATCTGTATGTGGTTGGGTATGTGTGTATTCTTAGTCATATTCCTCTTTTATATATGGTTATAACATAGGTGCAGATGTGTTTGTGATTACAGTATGCAGTGTTTGTGTGCCTGTGCATGCTTGTATCTGTACGTGCGGGGAAGTTAATGGGTATCATGCTATATTATGCTTTTGTGTGCAATTATAATGCCTGTATGCGTATTTGTGTTTGTACTCCCTTTGCAAGACTTGAAAATGTGATCATTTTATATTTTGCCAGCTTTGTAAAACAACAAATCTGGGCTCGGCTTTGTGGAACCAATGGATTTCCTGCTGAAGGGGCTCCATCTCCTAGGCACAATGTGATGTGAAACATTTTGACAAATGATCAGCAAGAAAAATCTCCCTGGGTGTGTCAATAAAGTTCTTTTCCTGCCATCAACCCATGTGTTCCTGGACAAGATTGTGCTATATTAAGAGCTCAGGATTTGCAAAGAAACATTGAGACCAGGCTCAGAGAAACAACAGACTCTCCTTGGATACTCGTCAGGGCTTTTCAGTTGCAAAGAGGTTCTCAAATGCCACAGAGGTGCCAAGGAAATAATTTTCATTTTCTTCAGCTGAGATATTGCCCCAAGATATAACTAATGCTTCCACGAGAACTTAGTTCAAATAGAGGAGGCAACTGTCTCTTTGCAGAGCAAGGCTGTAAGCACATTTTCTCACATTTCCAAGTTTTCTTCTACTGCAGCTTTATGAAACTAAATTGGGTGCTTGTGGAATCAGAAAAGAGCATGGGATTAAGGAGACCGGGTCTCTTTAGTCTGGGCAGGTGAAAAATGAGAGAGAACATGTTAGAGGTCTATAAAATAATGTTTCCAACAGAGAAAACTAAAGCCTCTTTCATAAAACTTAACCTATAACAGGAAGGAACTTTATGAAACGAAAAGGCAACAACCTTAAAATAAGTTTAACCGAGTTATGCTGGATCCTCCCTATAGATAACTGACTACTAGAATTCATTGCTGCAGGATACTAGCAGACAATATACAATTACAAGTTACAAAAGACCCTGTCTCACTTATCAGTCAGGGAAATAGTTTTATAGGGTTCCAAAAACTAATATACACCATTGGCCCCCAGACTTTGCTGGCCTACAATAACCCTGAAAGTAGTCTCATCCATCCCTGTTTGCTTGAAAAACATGGATCTCTAGACAGTAAAATTTCCTATGGCTGTAAACAGTATCAGAGGGTCTTGGAGGCAGCCTGTAGCCCGCTGGCCACAACTTGGGAACCAATGCTTTAAACATTTATGGACCAATGTTTGACACATTTGGAGTGCCAGTCCATGTAATTTTATCCTAGCTGGATACTTTTCTGCCTTATTTATAAAGGCCAAATCCCTTGATTCGGCTTGATTTCAGCAGAGCTGTGCTGATTTACACTGAGGACTGGACCCTTATACACAGAGCAATAGGCTAAAATAAGGGCAATCAATCCTTGTGCCTAGGGTACAACTGCTCTTTCACTGGTTTAAAAAAAAATGCTCACGCTACTCAGTGTAACAGGAATGCTATATTTATTCAGTATTTTATTAGGTAGGAAGCTTATACATTATTTTGACTGCCAGTGTCATCATAAATATTTGGGACTAAATAGAGACCATCATTTCAGTTATGGCTATTCCATCAACCTCTCAGAGTATGGAAGCACTGTGCGTTCTCCCGCTTTGTTCCCAAAATATCATACTTTTCTGATGTCCATTGATCTTGCCCTGGATGACAGTTCCAGAGTATATCCAAAGAAACCCTTTTTGTTCAAAGGGCCTCACAACGTTATACAAAAGGCTGAAGGGAAACCTTCCCTAATAGGGCAGTTCTCACCTATCTCTTCCTACCCTGAGCAGGAACAGAAAACTCAAGTACTGCAGTCAAATATACCGAGGCCAGCTGAGATGTGTTCATCTAGAAAAGCCCAAACCTTCAACCTAAACATCTCTCAGTTTGGAAGAAGTTGAGCTCTGTCTGGATCTAGATCTGATGGCAGCAAAGCCCTATCACCAGCAGCAGCATCACCACCACTGATCTTATAATGACGCAGTTGTCACTGAAAATTGGCAAACTTTTATCCTGAGCCTGGAATTAGCCAGAACCTTAGAGGTCAAAATGCTGTCACAGCATGGAAAGTGCCTTCAAAATAACAGGCTTTCAGAAACTCTGGATGCTAATCGAAATGTCCAAGTCATCGAAGTGTCTCTACAAGGCCTTGGACAGAGTCCCAGAGGCACCTATAACCTTTTATTACCCCTATTTTTTTCTAATTCCATTTGTAGGGGTTGGTGCTGATCCATTTATTTGCTTTTACGATGGTGCCTAAAAGCCCCAGTCATTAACCTAGGTGTAGAACAGAGATAGTCCCTTCCTCAAGGAACTTACTCCACAGGGCCTGAAGTTGAACCTAAATGCCCCTGAGTTTGGGAAGAAGTTTACATCTGGATGAGGCCTCAATTTCACATCAGGAACCCGTGGGTGGAGGTACCCAAAGCACACAGTGGTGGTCAAACTGTTCCCATTGAAGCCAGTGGAAATTGTACTGGTGCCTTAAACTGGAACAGAGCCAGGCCAATGTTTGTGGAAATTTCTCTCTAGGTTGATATGGGTCAAATGAAAAATCTGGATCCAAACGGTCCCAAACATTAGGAAAGTTTAGAGCTGGAGCCTCCTGAACTTCTCTCTGATGCAATCAGGCTCCATTGACAGCAGGGACATAAGCTGACTCAAGGGCAGCTAACAGCAGGAGGACTGATACGAGGACTCTCCCATTCTGCCTTGACTTTAAATTAATTGTGGCAAAGCCACTTCAAACCAATCCACCTCCACATTTTCCAGCCATGACGCCAAACTCCCCCAGCACCAGGAAGAGGCTATAGCTTTGTTCTCGGTGGGTTCCAAAGGAATGCAATTTCATTTTGGGTTTGTGATGCTACAGTAAAATTGACAATTGCTTGAGAAAAGGCCCATCTGCTGAATCTTATCCCCTGGACCTGCTGTGAACTGCACGAGTCTTTCCGGTTGCCTTCTAGGAGTTATAACAGCGTACGCACATTAGAAGTAGGGAGCAGTGGCATATCAGAAGGACAGAAAATAATGTCTTCAGTTTGTGGAGAGAATCTTTTGCACGTAGACTCACACTGGCATGCCCGTGCTGCAGACTGCTGCTGCTAATTAGGATTTTGCTACTGATGTAGGACATAGGACATGTCAGACTGAATCACGCCACTGGTCCGTCTAGTCCAGTAATTTATCTTCTGCAGCAGCTGGCATCACCTGTTCAGAGGACAGCACTGAGCTGGTATAATCTGTTCCTCGAGAATAAATATCTCTGGCTGCAAATAGACATTGTATTTATTCCAGGATAAACCATTTTTATCCCAGGACAAAGTGCAAGCATGCAGATGTCCATGCCCTTTATCCTGGGATAAGACCTAAAAAAGTTCTTGGATAAAAGATAGTTACAGTTTATCCCAAGATATAGCAAAATATACCTGTACAGTTATTCCAGGACAGCATCATTGAATCAATGGCAGAAAAGCAGCAGTGCATTGGCTGCTCCCTAAACCCTGATTAGAGGGGCAATATGTGTACATGTCAATCCCAGGATATTTTTGTTCTGGAATAAATGTGGGCATCATTTATCCATGGATAAATGTAATTTCTGTTTCTAGCCTCTGATTCTTTCAGTTAAAGGTTCACTCCTGTCATACAATAGGAGCGTTCACAGTCCTGGCCAAACTCAGGGTTAGTTTTCAAATTTTTGCTGTTCTTACTTTGGATAGTTATTACCACATAAATGTCTGCTCCTCTGGAGAAACCTGCTAAATCCTTGATATCAGTGATATCTTATGACCGTGAGCTCTACAGGCTGCTAGCAGTGGGAACAGGAGCAGGCCTTTGATGTGGTTGCAGTAAGTGAGAGCTCATCCTGGGTGGGAAAGAGATTTGCCATCGCCAGAAAATTTTGGAATTTCAGTATGTTTTCTCCCTTCTCCGGCAGGGAGAAAATTCAACAATGTTTGTACCTCACCAAAAAAATGAAACAGTGGGATTTTTTCATTTCTGAATGTAAACGTTTTACAGTTGGCCACAGCAAAGGTTTCTTTTCAACACTTTTTAAACTTATACATTCAGGCCAAATGACCCATGCCTAGAAACCAGTTTGGTTTTGACAAACCAGCATTTTCCAGGGAAGAACCATTTTGTCAAAAAATTCCCAAGCAGCTCTGATGGGAAGTGGGTCCCATTTTGACCTTTCCATTCCACTCCGCTTCCAGCTTGGACAATCTCTTGCAGAGAGCAGAATTAAGGAGGATAGTAGAGTTCAGAATATATCCCTGAGGTTTTACTAGCACATGCACAGCAAGAGAGAGGGAAAAAAAGAGAAGACAACAAGAGTCCTTTGCATTTCCATACAGCAGCCCCATTCATCTGATCGTTTCTATGCGCTTCACAAATATCCATTCATTAAATGCTCCCCAACAGACAGGTGAAGGGTCACTATTTCTCTTATATACACATGAAAACAAAGACCCAGAAAGTGGAAGCAAATCATCTGAGGCCAGCTGGTCAGTGGCGGATCCAGGAAGAACACCCTGGCACTCCTGGCCCCTGCTCATTTTTGCAGACTGTCACGAGACAGAAAACCCCACACATTGCGAGACTCAAATGAAAGCCAAACTGTCTGCCTTCCCCAGAAGGATATCAAAAAAAGTCTTCTAGCTTAGAGGTTCCAGTCCAGTTCAAACTCCCCCTCTTCGGCATACACCCCTTGCGTGCACACACATTTCTACTGGAAGCCAGTCTCCATTCGAGCCATCTGATTACAGTTATCTCTGGGATACAGATTATCAATGCCGAAGGCACACGTATGAGTAGACTAGCTCCCCATTATTAAGGGGCTTTAAACACATTAAGGATCTTTTCAAACTCTGGAACGTATGTTTCAACCAATAAGGCTTTATGGGAGTTCTGCTACGTTTAATAATACTTAATAACTTGTTGTGTGCCAGGGGTCTTAAAGTTCCTATTTAGCAATGATTTATAATGCACAGCAGGCTGCCGACAGTCCCTGACTAGGGAAAATCCCTGAAACTCCAGCTGCTGTGAAAGAATCCAGCTTGGAAAGTTAAGTGGATAATATCAGAATAAACAGAAAAATTGCTTGGAGAGTTAAACATTTCTCAAGGAAAAATTGTTTTAAAACCCCTTCTTAAATTTGCTAGTTATTACTGGAAGATAGATAGATAGATAGATATGCTATTCCAAGTAACTAACACCTCACAAAGTCTCTCTTTTTCTCTTCTCACTCACTGAGGCTCTCTGACCCAGGCCCCAATTCAGTAAAGCCATTAAGAACATCCTTGAACTTCAGCCAAAGTGCTTTACTTCTCTAATGCCAAGCCTATATATCCTCACTCACCCTAAGCTAATGTGTGTCCACTCTCCTATGTAAAGGTTATTCACGTGTGTAAGATTGGCAGGCTTTAATTCTAGTTCTGCCTTTAACAAATAACATTTCCTTAAATAATTTAAGCATTGATTTTATTATGATATATTCCAAATCCATGCACTTATTTTATCTGTCTGTACTACATCTTCTATGCTATAGTTTTATTATATTGTTAGCTACTCTTTTTAATGATCTGTAACTATTCTATTAATCCTGTAATGTTTATGAAGATTCTGAATATTATATTATATTATATTATATTACTGTTGGGAGCAAGAATTGCTGTCCATTTGTTCTATACTTGTATAGTGCCTGGCACTAATACCACAATACAGATAATAAATAATGATTTGATTCTATTACAATGCATTATGTTCTGTGATCCACTAATTCCTCCATCTTTTACTCTGGCTGTCTAATCCACCTACTAACTACTCCTGTGGTTCCTTTTTCACAGGGCTTCTCAGATCAATATCCTATAGGTCTCAGGCCTCTATTTCCAATACAGGCTCTGAGCAGAAGATCTTTGAAGTCAGTGGAAGGACTTTTTGTTGACTTCATTGGACTTTGGATCAGAGCCGTGGACACTTGAAGCAGAACACATTTCTCCCCGCAACCACATGCACTTCTTATAATTGCCTGCACAGGGTTCTCAGCGGCAAAGAAAGCCTTCCCTGCAGGGATCATTAACAGGAGACATTTATTCCAATTAAGCCAGGCGACTACTTCCCTGGTACGCTCCCAGCCTGTGTATTAACTAGTCAGTAACCTCTCATCTCCTACCTGAGTCCTATCAGCTTTCCAAGAACCAAATACACTGACATCAACAGCTTGCACTTTTCCCCCTCACTAAAACCAGGGATACAAAAAAAAGGACTAAAAAACAGCAACATCCAGAGTCACGCATGATCCAGACTCGGGCCAGGATAATCTTTCACCCTCCCTCCTAAAGATTAGTTTAAAGCATCTCTTACCCAGGAAAAAAATGCCCACTGCTGTTCGTTAAAACAAGCCTGTGCCTTCTTGCTTTTGTTAACCTGATATTAATAAAGCGGAGGGGAAAAAATAGCAATTCAGCATGTTGTGGGAGAGGTGTAATTTTTTTTTTCTGTTAAAGTTCCTTTCATGAGACTTTCCCTTTATTTTTCAGGCATTTTGCTTTAGTCTTTGGGGAAAGAGAAAAAGAAAATGTTGATTGTTTGTATGGATGTACAGACTGGTAGTATTTTTAATGATTGTCCAAATTCATTGTGCCAGGACAGGGCCAAGGGAGGAGAGAGCACAGCGCTACTGCAGCTCTTAGACCAAGGCATCATAAAACATAAGAATTGCCACTGAGTGGCTCAGACCATCTTTGCCCAGTCTCTTGTGTCACACAGGGGCAGAGAGCGGCTGCTTCTTTTGTTTCTGCCTGTTCATCTCTCACTTGCAGCCTGGCATTGAAGGGCCAGGAAGCTCTGATTCCCATGCTCAAGAGCAACTGATGCCCCTTTCCTGCAGGCGTGTGTCCAGTCCCTTTGTGAACCTGGCCACGCTGCCTCGGCTCTGCAATCCAGCTTCCACTGGGTCTGGTGGCCATGAGTCTCACCCTTTCATGACACCTGGGTGAAAGAGCTGCCTTGTGTTAAATCTAACACCTGCTGGTTTCATGCTGTGAACCCTAGTTCCTAGAAGGAGAGAACCCCAGAAAATGAGGGTTGGCAGGGACCTCAGCGGGTCGCATCTAGTCCAACCCCCTGCTCAAAGCAGGACCAGCCCCAACTAGATCATCCCAGCCAAGGTCTAGCCAGGTCTTAAAAACCTCTATGGAGATTCTTGCCTGGGGAGAGACAGAGTCAATAATAAATCCCTATTGACTTTCTCTTCCCCATATGGTAAGCCCTTCTCTTGCTCTCCTCAAGCGTCTCGTCTAAACTGTCTCCATGCAGCTCCAATGTTACCCTCTCTCCCAATGTCCTTGGGAAAATTTGCTTTCCAAGAGACCCGCAACCCCAGCATCGGCTGCCTCCCACCCGGAGGATGAGATCCTCGCAAATACCTGGCGATCCCGTGCTTTTCCTGCTCCGAGTTGCCTTCGGCGACGATCGCAGCCGTCGGTCCCCTTCTTGCCTTTCCCCACGGCAGCTTCTCCGCGGCTGGGAGAGGAGAGGGCGCTCCCGGTCCTGCTCCTTCCCTCGGGCTCCTTCCCTCCGCGGTGCAAGGAGTTTCCCGGGATCCGCGTCAATGAAGCAGGGCTCCCAGGGCAGAGCTGTGCCCGGCCGGGGACACGCTGCCCCGGGGGGAGCTCTGGCCGTCGGGGATCCCAGCCCCCGCTCTCCCGGCGCTGCTCCAAGCCCGGGAGAGGCGCAAGGCCACCGATCCCCC
>NW_005843044.1:191564-192052 GCF_000455745.1 Alligator sinensis
CAGCGACCCGCAGGGAGGAGGGCAAGAGGCAGGCTCCCCTCCTCGCGGGACAGCTCGGGCGGCAGAAGGACCGCCGGGATCAGCCTCCCTCGATCCGAGCAGCGGCGACTGCGTCTAATAGCAAACCCTCGTGTCCGCATCGCGGGAGAAATGGGCCCGGGGGCAAGAGCAACGATCGCGGGTTATTGGTATTGCTTAATAGGGATGATGATAACATTTCTGCCACCCCGCCTCCACCAAGACACCTCCTGGGGCCGCCCGGGCCGCCCCGGGCACTGGGGCCTGCCCCCCCAAATGCCCGGGGAGGGCTCGCCGGGGAGATCTCAGCATCCCTGGCCCCCGCGGGGCAGGCCCGGCCCGGCAGGGACGTGATCCCAGAGCCAAGGGGCGTCGGGGCAGCCGGGCTGCCCAGGATCCGCGTCCGCTCCGCGGGGCCCTTCCCGGGCGCGACGAGCGGGCGATGGCGATGGCGATGATGGGGGCAAGCC
>NW_005843044.1:192446-233106 GCF_000455745.1 Alligator sinensis
GGGGGGGGGAGCCAGCCGTGGGGAGGAGCCGGGCCCCGGGAGCGGCTGCAGCAGGAGCCCGAGCGGGAGGCAGGGAGAGGGGAGCGGAGCCAGCGCCTCTCCCCCGCCGGGTCTCGCTCGGGCATGTTTCCCAACTGGATTAGGAAGGGCGCGGGCCGCTTTCTTCCGGCTCTTCTACAGGCGTCGGAGCCTCGTCCCTTCCCGGTGCAACCAAGACTTGTGCAGCTGCTCGGCAGCTGCCTCCCCCTGCACGCTGTTCCCCACTTCTCGCCCTTTTGTCTCTGGTTTTGGTGCCTTTTCCCCTCCTCCTCGCCTTTCTCCGGACGGACCCCCGGCTTAATCCGGGCCGGGCTAGTCCGAGTCTGGGCTCGGGATGCGGCGGTGCCGTGGGGAAGAGCCGCTGCGTGACAGGGAGTGAACGTCTGTCTGCGCCGCGCTGCAGAGCAGATCCACTGCCTGGGTCACGTCAGCCCCTGTTGCTTCCTTCATCGCCGAGGCCTAAGGCCTGCGCCTGGCCAAGCCAGGACGGCTCCAGCATCCCCAGTTTTAAACCCAGCGGCAGCACCGATCGCCCGGGGAGGGGATGGGAGCGATGGGAACTGGGGGGAAGGGAGCTCTCCCCGGCTTGGTGCATATGCTAGATGCCAGGCAAGTGCCGCTCGGAGCAGAGAGCTCCTGCAGGCCCGAGCCAGGAGGTTTATTTAATCCAAGCCCACAATCGGCAACACGGAGAGAGGGTCCCCATCCCTGCCCGGGCCGGAGTCGCTGTTAAGCCCAGAGAACGGAGGAGGATTCAGCGGGGATAGAGAGAAAGAAGGACTCCCGGCCCTGTGGCTGCCCCCGGTGCACTGGATCCTGCCTCCCCGCAGCTGCCAGTGCAGGGTCACCCCAGGAGCAAGCACCAGGTGGGTGAGGTCGGACAGGAGCTGGATCCCAGCACTGTGGGTGCCCAGGATCAAACTCCCCGCTGTGCTTCATGGAGCTGGATCAGGGCCAGTCGCAGGCGGCAGAGCCCCAGCGCCTTCCTGCAGCAAGAGGAGACCTGGGCAAGGAAGGCAACCCCCGGCAGGCCTGGAGGAAAGGCTGGGTCCAGTCGAGGGCTGACAACACTCCTAGGACTGCACAGGGGCAATGCTCAAGCCCCAGGGCAACAAGGCACCTTCCTGCTTCTTAGCCCTCACCCCAGGCTGTTCAGGGCCAACCCCCACTTCCCTTTTCATTTCCTTCCCCCAGGCCCCTACCTCATTCACCTGCTGAGCCAATCACAGGTGATTTAAACCAGGTGTGAGGACAATGGTGGGGAGGCCAGCAGCTTTCTAGCAAGGCCCTTCCCCACAAGGCATTGACAATAAGGTAAAACACACAGGAGCTGGCACCATAAAGCCCTGCCAGGCCCAGAAGCTTGTGGAATAAATGCCCTTGTGGCGCTCCGCCGGGTGGGCACAACAGAGAAGTCACTGTGAAGTGGGGAAGCAGGGACAAGGCAAGGACAGCACATCAAAGTGCGGTGCCCAGGACATTCCAGGCTTGGCCCCTGCATGCCGCCTCCTGCCCCTGGGACCAGCTGGCCTGGTCCTTGGCCCCACTGCACATTCCCTCTTTGTGCTGTGTGCAGTTTTGTTGGAGGGGGAGGGCAGCTGCTGCTTCAGCTCCGATCAGCTTCACTCCACTGGCATCAGCAAAGCCCATTAGCACCAGTTGCCCCCCGTGCACCTCTTTGCAATTTGGGCAGCTTCCTCTCGCATTTTGTTTGTTATCTTCACAGCTGGGTCTGCCATCACAAACCCTGCTGCCGACAAAGGCAGGCTGAGCCCCCTTTTTCAGGTCGATGCTGTGATTTATTTCCTCCAATACATTTCATTATAAATTCCAGAGATGGAGAGGAAGAAAATTATAGCGCAAATTTATTGCCCTAAACCCACAGGGGCAATTTTCTATATGGCAGTTTCTCAAGCAGTTGAGGCAGGGTGGGAAATTGGCCCTTTCTCGACTGGGATGTTCAAAGGCACCAGGATATTTTTTGAAGGAGTTCTTCCAAATGGTTTCCTGAGAAGGAGTTATAGCTGCAGGGGTAGCTCCTGGCCTCCGGCACGCTTGCAAAAAGGATTTCAGTAGCAGGCTACAAATAAGAATTCAATCGACTCTGTGCCTAGGATGTGTAGGGTGTCTGTTCCTCACTAGGCCAGGCATTTGTCAGAAGGGAGTAAGTCTCTCCCACCCCCTTGATGCTGGAAGGGAAAGGGAGAGTGTGGATGAGTTTAGCAAGTAGTGCTGAGACTATTCTCAGCTGCCTGGATGAGGCCGGGTAGTGCTGCTGAAGCCAGCACTTGAGACTTCCAAGTTCACTCCACCTAACTCAGCTCATTCGTCTCCCCTCCCCTCGTTCCTCATTTCACTCCCATTCTTACTCTTCATTTCTTGCCACTACAAGTCCACTGCTCCAGGCCTCACACTGAACTATTCCAATGGCTTGAGACTTCACACCTCCCACTGGGACCTAGGTGGAGACTTCTGGCTGACAGGGCCTTGAATGAGTGACCTTAGCACTGTGTGCGCGCCCTCAGTTCCCACCAGATCTTAACCCCAAGCAAGGGCAGGGCATCAAGGAAAATTCAAGGAAAGGAGATCTTACTGCCTTTGGTAACTGCGATAATGCCCTCTTTAAAGTTGAGCAGAGATACCCCCACAATGTGCTCTGTGCAGGAACAGAGCCCTCGGCCATTCACTCCCCTAACTGCTGCAGTGTCACAATCTCCAGCAGACTTTTCTTGGCAACACCGTCCCCACTGTGCCCAAGAGAAATGACTTGCCCAAGGTCATGGGGAACCTGTGGCAGAGGAGGGCATTAAACCCAGGTGTCTTCATTATCAGCCTAAAGTTCTGAGCACTGGAGCCAAGCAAGTAGTAAAGCCAAGGAAATCCCAGCTTGAAACAACCCACTCCCAGGCTCCTTCCATCCTCCCCTGCGGACAGATAAGCTTTCCCCTCTGTGCACAGTGAGTTCTAATGGCGGAGCCAGGTGACGGTTCACAATTTGCCTTTGTGTGGCTTTCTTCTGTTCAGCGTTTCACCCTCAAATCCCACTCTCCCAGCCTGCCCTACCCCCAGGCCCAAGCAACTGAGCCACTGCCAGGAACAGAGAGCCTGCCCATGCTTGGTTTGCGCCTGATGGAGCAGAGCAGAGGGCCTGCCAGGATGACAGGCCTTCATCTCTGTCCCCACCCTGTGCCCTCTTGGCAGATTTTGTGTTTGGTAGGGAAACTGGAAAAATGTGTGATGCATTAATACACTGGTAACCCCCCTCTCCCCCACCGCCAAAATGCCTGGCACGAAACAGTAGAGAACATCAACAAGAGAGCGGTGCCGTGGGGGGTCTGTAGGGAGAGGCATCGCTTTGTGATTCATTCCCCTGCCGCTCTCTGTGTGTTCCCATTGCAGCTGCAGAGAAGTGCTCCAAAGGCCAGGCGTACCACCCAGTACCTACCAACTGCCAAGGCCCGCTGGAAGATGCCCCTGATCTCAGATGTTCCCCGGTGGCTTCTCTGGGCAACCTGAGGGAGCACATCTCCCCTGAACTCACGGACTCCATGGAGCTGTCCAAGAACAAGAACAAGAAGAGGAGGAACAGGACAACCTTCAGCACCTTCCAGCTGGAAGAGCTGGAGAAGGTCTTCCAGAAAACTCACTACCCCGACGTGTACGCTCGGGAGCAGCTGGCACTACGGACGGACTTAACAGAAGCCAGGGTGCAGGTAAGGGGAAGAGGGTAGGGGGTATGTCTGCAAGGGCCCCTGCTCATTGCCCCAAAGATAAAGGCATGAGGTTGCCTTTGCAGTAGTTCCAGCTACACTTGGATTATACAAGTCAAGCAGGGTCAGGTCTAGTTTGTACATGGACGAGAGATGAGGAAGCACTTCTTATGTGTTACTGATGACATGGAAGATGATGCTTTTTCAGGTAATGACCCTCTCCCCTCACTAGGTGCAAGACAAGGTGTCACCAGAAGGCCAGTGCACAAGTTCTGCCTCCCTAAGCCCTTCATCAGTTTACAGCTGACTAGTGTATCCCTCCTTGCCTGGTATCCTTGATGCAAAGCACTTAGTACTGTTAGAAACCTGCCAAGAGCCACCCCAGGTGCAGCTGCATTTTAGAGGCAGCCCTAGTTTCTCTCAGTCTCGTTTCAGCCTGGCATTCTCATTCACTGACATCCTTTACTAACATCCTACTGCATTTCTAGAGCAGCATCCAATCTAGCTGGCAGGTTCCCATGGCTGGCACCCCTTGCTGTGCTAGGGGTTAGGTTGGAGTGGATTACTCATCCCTCTAATAGATGGAGAGGTGACACCCAGGACATTCCTGGCAGAGAGCAGGACCCATTTCTGTACTGGCACCACCTTTGCATCAAGCAGGCTGAGCTTCTTCCAGAGGCAGCTTCGTGCCATTTCAGTCTTGTGTTGGAAAAGCCAGAGGACTTGCTTTCAGGGGCACACAAGAGTGCAGACACCAGAGTGAGTGAGAGTGATGAGCAAAGGCAACGGTGGGAAATTGGCTCCCAGGACTTGCAAAGCACATCTGGATAACAATCCACCCAGTCAGTCACTGGCGATTAAATATTACTGCAGAGGACAGGCCAGCCTCCAAATATAATTCTGGGCAAGGAAGACTATCCCTTCAGCTCAAAGACAGAGACAGCATCCTGCCCCCATGTGGGGCAAGGAGACAGGAGGAACATTCCTTGGCCTGAGCCAGCAAGCACACTTGGGAGGGGGCACACCATGCCAATCTGTCACCCAGCCAGCGGTGCACTGAGCTTGGCTGGGAAGCCCCATCTGAGGCTGTCTGGAGGTTAGAAGCTACTCCGATTCCCTGGAGGTGAGACTGAGGGGAAAGCAAGAGATAGGGCTGGAGCCAGTGTTAAATCACCAGGGTGATGGAAAGGACACAAAGTTTTTGTGGGAGGGGAAAAAAGCCACAGCACAGGCAAGAACAAATATGCAGAGCTCAAAGGAATGGACATTTCAGGAAGGAACCAAGACAGCAGATTCAAAGTGCCCCAAACTTGGATCCAGGGGTTTCTGGTTCAGCTGGTTACACAGTTAGGGGCTGGTCATAAATTTCTCCCCAGGATCTGAATGGTGCAGACACATCTGGATTGCAGGCTGGGGTTTGGGCCCACCTCTGACAGTCTGTGCTGCGGCTGGTGATCTAAGCAGAAAGACAGGAGGGGGCCAGCCAAGGAGAGGCCTCAGTCTGGGGTAATTCCAAATTCCAGGCAGCGTGCAATCCAGTGCCCAGCCCAGCACTCATCAGGAGCAGGGATCATTCCCTATCAGTGGCCTCTGCCTTGAAGAACAGTGATGGAGCCTGTTAGAGACGAGTCAGTGCCAGAGCTCAGGGAGAGGAGGGGCTGAAACGTGAAACCCAGCTCTAGGGAACCTCAGCTTGGGAGACGGGAACACGGGCCTGTGTTGACATCACTCCAACAGGAAGGCCAGGGCACAGCAGCCACCGTCTCTCGCGGAAGGTAGGGCAGGGTGGCACCTTGGAGCTATTCCACTGGCTGAAAAGGCTGGCTGCAACCAAGCACAGTCCATCCCTAGGGTCTGACAAAGTAGGCTGTTGCCTATGAAAGCTCATGCCTCTCTGACCCAGTTAGTCTCCAAGGTGTCACTCTTGCCTGACTTTGGCCTGACACAGCTAAACACCCCTCTGCATTCTCTTGGAGCACCTTGCAATGGTATCTCAGGAAGTTCCTGCCCAAGAAGTAATAAGACTGTTAGCAACCCAGGGCAGGAACCACCAGACATAGCGCCTCATCCTCAGCCTCTCCAGAGAGAATGCTGCTACTGTTTTCTGGATAGCCCCACACCACAGCCATCACCGTGTGGCAGCTCCATCGCTGCATCCCAGGACTGCACAGCCTGCTGTAACAGATGGACATCCACAGGTTATTCCCCTGTACAGAGCATGGATCTCAGGACAATACTCACTGTCATGTACTAACGTGTATCATCACAAAAGACACTTAGTGAAACGTGAGACCTGGGAAGCTGCAAATAGAAATTGCATGTATGGTAAGTGCCCGAAGACTGCAGCCATTCAGGCACAGCATCTAAGAAACTATTTACTGCCTGGTTATAGTGGTCAGGCCAGCACCCTGTACTCTGTACGTTCATGGAGAGGCAAGACACCTTTTCTCCTTTCTATTGACTAGTTAAAAGGCAGAGAGCCCTTGGAGACTGAAGTCTCTTGGTTCTAGAGCTGGTGCAGCATGGGAAATTGCAAGATAAATGTGTCATATGCCACCCAACAGATGAATATCAGGCTAGCCCTGGAGACACTAGCCATGCTACAGGGTGGGGATTTGAGTTTGTGGTCCCTTCCATCCTAAGCCAACAAGGAAGCCAGTTATTTCTGCCTGCGATGGGATTAAATTCGTGCTGTGGACACCTGCCAACTAGGCAGCCTTTCAGTCACCATCCACTTCAGAGGATCAGATATAATGGATCGGTTGTTGTCGGTCGGCTGATCTGAGAACATGCTTTTAAAAGGAACAGGCGACTTTCTGGGCTTGAGCAGTTTCATCCTTTCAGGTGGAGACAACGGCTCCATCCTTTACTTGTGCCGTGACTGGAAACATGCTTGGGACTCATGCTGATCCCTGATGCGAGAAGAAACAAGCCCACAGTCTCAACACAGAATACAAGCCTTGAGATGCCCGCATGTGGGTGACACTTGCCCATGCCCACCCTCCGCACCTTTGGCTCTGGTCAATACCTCGTCCCTCATTAAGATCACAAACTCCACTTACAACAATGGAAGTAACCAAATGCGAGTATTGCACACTCCATTATCACATTGCTTAAACCATTTAAAGCTACAGTCATCTGGGTGCTAGTAGAGTGGCAAGGTCCTCTGTGCTACACCTACATGCCCAAAGGATGCTCCAGGGTACTACAGGGCCCCTTAACCCTCAGCCACTTGCCACTATGAGCCCCATATGCTCAGTAGGTCTGGGATGTGTCTTACCCTCTTCTGTTTCAGTGCTTCTCTTTGCTAAAGGGGCGCCTTTGCTCACTCATTTTGCACCATCCCACAGGTCTGGTTCCAGAACAGAAGAGCCAAGTGGCGGAAACGAGAACGTTATGGGAAGATCCAGGAGGTGAGAAACCCCTTCGCGGCCACCTACGACATCTCTGTCCTGCCCAGGGCTGAAAACTACCCTCAGGTACTGGGACAAAAAAAAAAAAAAAAAAAATCAGGCACGTTGGTGTGTCCTGTCCCCCCCACCCCACATGCATGCACACACACACACACACACACACCATCATCGTTTCTCCAGTTAAGTTATGTTCTCGCTTACACTGGCATAAGTCTGGATTTGCTCCACTCAAGGTATTGCAGTTATTTCCAAGCGGTACTAGTGTAAATGAGAGGACAGCCTGGCCCCAGACTCCCTGGTGGAAGAAGAGAGAGGCAGCCACTGAACTGCAGCACATTATGCCCCATTCCCAGGTCTTTGCTCACTTCACATGTCACCAGCATAATTTTGGGTCTCAGTGGCTGCTGCCCTCACATTCACCAGTTGTATTTCTAATGCCCTGAGGACATCCCCCAACTTGCAGGTCCCTGGCCAGAGTTAGCAGAGCCTCATCTGTGAGGGAGCAGGACTTGGAGGGAGCGGTCCCTTCTCTCCAGAACTCTACACTGCATAGAGATGATCAGTAGAGCTCGAAGCTCACAGAAAAGCCTCTGAGCTTTTGCAGCCAATGTTGCCAGGGGGCGAGAAGTTTCAGGTCTACCCCATCTGCATGGGAAGCCTGATAGCACCCCCATGAAGCATGCCCTCCTACTCACTCCACTCCACACCAAAGCCCAGAAACGAACCAAGGGCATTGCCTTAAAGCAGCCTTGAGTGCCTGGGACCGCTCTGGTCCCATGCTAGCTAGGGCTGTGCTAAACCAGCTCCACTCATTTCTAGGCTGTAGCATGTCCAGAGCAAAAGCAATGTCAAGGCTCACCCCAGTGGCAGTTACTTAGCACTTTTTTTCCCCTTCAAAAGGACCAGTTCACATAAGGAAAAAAACATCATTTATGGGTAAAGCCCCTTCCCACCACTGTAAGGAAGCATCAGGGAGCATTAAGAGGCTTTCATGTATAAGATAATCAGGGCCCAGGAGTCTTCCACTGTTGCCAGCTAGAGGGATTAGTCTTTTAGATCCTCCCTGAAAATTTAAGGTTCAGATCCCTGCAAGCCCAGATGGACCTGGTTAAATACAGGGAGTTCCCAGGAACCATTTCCAGCGAGACTGGCCATAGAAACTGGCCATCTCTCTGGCAGCTCCCTGTTTTACGATGACTGGCAGGACAGTATAGTTAGAAACGAGTTCAGCTGGAGAGATCGGGAGAGAATTCCAGTGACGTTTTGGTTTGGTAAAATGAGCGGCCGGGATTGCTACAGATTCAAGTCCGGTTTCAGCCAAACCCACAAAGCTCCGTATGTTCAGATAAATGCCCCTCAGATGCAGCTCATCCCCAAAGGCTGCGGAGTCTCCACCATTTCTTAGCACCAGTGCTTAGGTGCCAGCGAACCTCCAGAGCTGAACGCAGGAGTCTCTCCAGTTTGAGCTGTCGCTCAGAGTTGTAAGTGAGTCATCCTCACATGATTCAGACACAGAGAGGACTGAATGCAACACACTCAGCGAGTTGCACATGGATTAAATCCAAGCCTCTGTCTACATCTGGGACCAAACCGAGACCAATTGTTCTCTGAAGCCTCACAAAGGTATTTGAATGTGTTTAATTATTTGCAGGGATCCTGGCTTTCCTGGACAAAAAATAAATAAAATTCCAAATTTTCTGATTTTAAAAAGTAACCCCAAATCACATTTTCCCATGATTAAAATGAAGCTACATACATACATACTTCATTATATTCGCAGAAAAAATGTGACTTTTTCAAATCAGAACATTTGGGATTTTTTTTTTTTAATCTGAGAAAACCGGGATCCCAGATTATTTCCCAGGCCAAAAAGCAGAGTCCTAGGGATCCTGCATCAGAGTATATCTAGAGTGCACAAGATCTTGCTGGAAAGCCTGTCCTTGCAAGATTTCCAGCCAAATGCTGCCAGACTCAAGCGCTTTTATCTCAACATCCGCAATAAGCCCCACTTGACCTGACCAATGTCCCAAACCTTTGATTAGAGACGGACCCAGCCCACTTTTGCAAAGTCAGGTGAAACCCAAACCCCCAATCTCTGTGAATTTCTTGAGTACCCCCCTTGATTGTTAATGCATGGATCCACGTTTCTGTTTCTAAACACACTCCTGAACGTTGGGCATTGGAAATACAGAACAGGGTGGAAATTTAAATCAGCACAAGACCATTTTTGCACTTGCATTTTCCACCACGTGGACATTTTCCATAGGAAGTGTTTTCGGTCAGCTGTTTTCAATTGGAAAAATGGAAGTTGAACATTTCATTTTAGGTCAGCTCAGCATTGAACTGCACTTCCTTACTGTGACCAAACTACATCTCCCATGAGGTGATGGGAGACCCAATATCCTCTGTTCTCATCCACAGACCATGTTCCCTGTGGACTGAGTGTCAAGGAGCAGTAGGTTGGGCAGAGCGCCAAGCCCCTAGGAAGGGACTGGGGTCACCCAATCTGTACTAGTTCCCCACAGGGAAGTGCTAGTCGGTGCTGAGCTGACTCAGCATGTTCAGATTTCTAAATACAAAAAAAATTGTTTGCCAGGATCTGGCTATTGATTTATTTTTATTAAAAATAATGTTGCCATATATGAGAATTACCCAGGGGATGTATGTTCTAGTTCTCCCCTAGCCCCGTGCCATCCACATCAGAAAGAATACAGGAAGGGCAAGAAAATGCGATTCTTCCCCTCTGTTTGGCACTGGTGAGGCCACATCTGGAGCACTGTGTCCAGTTTTGGACCCCCCACTACAGGAAGGATGTGAACAAATTGGAGAGAGTCCAGTGGAGGGCAACAAAAATGATTATGGGGCTGGGGGATGGCTTCTAAGGAGAGACTGAGGGAACTGGGCTTATTTAGTCTGCAGAAATGAAGACGGGGGGGATTTAATAGTAGCCTTCAACTACCTGAAACAGGGTTTCAAAGAGGATGGAGCTGGACTGTCCTAGGTGGGGGCAGATAACAGAAAAAGGAGCAGTGGTCTCAAGCTACAGCAAGGGAAGTTTAAGGTTATATATTAGGAAAAAACTCTCTCACTAGGAGGGAAATAAAACACTGAAACAGGCTACCCAGAGAGGTTGTGGAATCTCTGCACTGGCCGCATCTAAATGTTCATTAATGCATAGTAGTTACTGTGCATTTAGTTTAGTACTTGCCTAACACAGTACTAATTATATGCACAGTAACTACAGCGCACCAGCGCAGTTTTTTTTGTTATGCTTACTGTGCAGTAGCCTAATAACACTGCGCAGTAGTGTAGTAGCACGGTTTTTGACTGCCACACTACTACTCAGTGTTATTAGGCTACTGCGCAGTAAGCGTCTCATGTAGACACACCCACTTAGAGGCTTTGAAACACCCAGCTAGACAAAACCCTGGCTGGGATGATCTAGCTGGGGCTGGTCCTGCTTTGAGCAGGGGGTTGGACTAGATCATCCCTGCCAACCCTCATTTTCTATGATTTTATGAATGTGTCCCTCAGTCCTACACTAATCAAGCCTTGCTTTTCATTTTGCCTTGCTCCAGCTGCAGAATAACCTATGGCCAAGTCCTGCACCGGGGAACCCTGCAGGCCCCTGCATAATGTCCCCTGAGGGTATCCCATCCCCCTGCATGTCTCCATACCCGCATTCCCATGGGAATGTCGCCGGATTCATGGGCATCCCTGGTTCTCCCAACCACCATCCTGGTATCAACAGCCTGTACTCCATCCATGGTTTCCCCACTTCGCTCAGCAACCACAGCTTCGAATCAGCATCAGACAACGACTACAAATCCCCCAGCCTGGTTACACTGAGAATGAAGTCCAAAGAGCCAGCCAGCCTGCTTAACTGGACCACATGATCTCCCTGAGAGAGCCCAGGCTGCGGACACAATTCACCCGCTGGGATCTAGGCCACTCTCAAGGCTGGTTCCCCACAAAGGAGAGAGAGCAAGCCCTTCGCCTGTGGTTCCCTCTTCTCTTCAACCTCCCTGCACTCCAAGCCCAGCAGCTGGCACCTCAGAGATGACCAGGAGGCCAGGGTTGGCATGAGCTGAGGAACATGGCAGCCTCCACCCTGCATGTCTCCTCATACCTCAGGTACTTGAGTGTCATAGACACCCCCAAGAAACATTTGGTGATGAACAGGTTTCAGAGGCGACAAAAAAGCTCCTATTCTAACCCCATTTTCTGCATTCCCTAGGCATAGCCCACTCAAGGGTTCCTTTGCTTCAACTTTCCCATCATTGTGGCTCATGTTGGAGGTGACAACCAGGCATAACGATTGCCAGAGCCCTAATGTGTACACCCCATACTGCAAGTGTGAGATTTCCAAAGGAGCAAATGGCCAGGGACACTGGAGCTCCCATTACTAGGAATAGTGTTGGGGGAGCAGTCTAGTGTAGACACAGCTTCATGCATATACGGCCATCCCTAGCGGGTAAAAGACCATGAATGGCACAGACAGCTCTTCCAGGTTGCTGCTCACCAACTCAACCTCTCCTTCTCCTGGCAGATCCTGAGAGAGGCCATAACAGATGCTGGTCCCATGCCCCATGGTGCTCCTTTAACATCCCGAAGGCTGCTCCCATGTGTAGACAGAACCTCTGGGTGGGTAGGGGAGGCTAGGAATCAAAAGCAGAGACTTGGGGCCCAGGGAGAGTAATTTCTAATCTACCTTGTAAGAACAGCCCACAACCTGCACCTGGCATCAGGGAGAGGAGAAGCCGAGGAGATGGGGCCCCGAGAAAACCTACCTCCTCAAAAAAACATGCAGAACCAGAAGGAGGGAAGTCCTGGAGCCAGAAGTCAAGGGATGCATTAGCTACTTTTAGGTAGAAATTTCCTGTTCCAAGGTCACCCCTTGGCCTTGGTGATTAGCCGGTTGTCTAGGGCCTTCCTGGACTCCTCCATTAACATCAGGGAGGCAGTATTTTGTGCAATCTTGTTTATGTATAAAGAATGTCCCCAAAGACAATAGGAAGAAATGACAGGAGACCGTTGCTTTGCTCAGAGTGCATGAGCCATCTCCCTCTCTCCAGCATGCCTCCTGCTTTCATGTTGCAGTCATGCATACCCCACACAGGCAGACAGCTTCCAGGGAAACCACCCACATCATATGGCTCAGCTTCTACTCAGGCTTTAACATGGCTACTTGCACCATGGATGGTGGCTTCTCTTGTTTCTGGTGCCCCTTTCTTAATGATATTGAATTGCTCCCTCATTCAGCCTAGATGAGAGGTGACTAGCACACCCATCGGCTTCAGCAAGGTCTGGGATTACACACAGATCAAAACTCATGCCTGTCACTGCAACAGAAGTGCAGTAGACAAGGTAATCCATCCAAGGGCAGAGAAAATGCAAAGATGGTGCATTGTCAGTTTGGGGGTGTATTGTAAAGGGTTCATGCAGGGCCGGTGAGATTCACCCTCCCGGGGACACTTGCCTAGGTTACCAGAGCAGCGAATGATCCCAGATCCCTCCCCATTTCCCACATGTGGGCCCATCTGCAGTTCTGAGCCTCAGAAGGGAATGAATCCATGTCCAGAAGCCAATCCTGAGATGCTAGTCTCCAACGGCAGCAAACGTCCCTGGGGAAGGATGGATGAACTGCTTCAGAGAAAACCCATCAAGCCTCAGACCTTTCCTACAGCAGTTCATGAAAGTTCAGGGACTTCATGCAGAGAGAAAGACCATCAGGTGGGAGGTCCTAGAATACCACTGGGAGGTCTGGGGTCCAACTTTTTCCCATAGTTCAAGGTCAAAGGGGCCATTAGACCACTTAATCTGACCTCCAGCATTAGATATGCATTCTGCCAGGCACTCGTGTCATCTTGGGTAAAGCACTTGAAGCTGGTGTCCAGAATAGGTTTTTTCCTTTAATTTGTGATGTAGAAGGAAGATCTTAAATATTGGGATTCTCCACCCCTTCTCCCCTAGCTTGGTGCCACAAAGTTTACTTAATATTAAATCATTATTATTAATCATTTATATTCCAGTAGCACCTCACATTCTGGATGAGACCAGGGTTTCATTATGCTGGGCGCTGTAGCCAGCAACAATAAGAAACAATCCCAAGGGCACGCAGGGAGTCTATAACAGAGCTGTACATTAAACCCAGCCCAGCTAAGTCCCAACTCAGTGCGCTAACCATGAGAGCATTTCTTAGGGTGATGTCTTTTATGGGACCAATTGCATAGTTGGGATAGAGTTAGACAAGTTCTAAATGCAAGACGTGCTTTACCAAGTCCGAGAGCATTGAAATACCTTAAGAGACTTTCTTCTTACCGCACTTCTAGCCCATCGCAAACCAGAAACCACTAAAAAAGACCTTGGGAGAACATCTGATCTCAATAGTTACCAAACACAGGGGCCTGACAGATGTTCGTAGAACAAGCATGGGTCTGCATCTGGAGGGTGAGAATGGGAGCCAGGAAGCCTGCGTCCTGTCCTGCTGTGGGACTGCAGCACTTCGGTCCCCTGGTTTACTCACTTGTACAAAGGTGGCTCATGGCAACATCCTACCCCACCAGAGGGCTGGGACATTTAATCCGTCAATCCATATAAGTGCCTAACATCACTTCATCCAAACTAGTTTGCCAGCTAACTCATCCCCCTGGGGTTGCCCGAATCAAGCCAAATACAGCAACCATCTGACAGTACAACCACCACCCTTGTGGAATAAGCCCCTTAGTCTGCTGTGTTTAGCTCTTTATTCCATATCCTACTGGTTCTCCAATCCAGAAATAGAGATGGATTAGGGCTGTGATGGATCTGAGCTCCTGGTTTCTAACAAGGGAGGTTTGGGGGGACTCCGCTCCACAGGTTCTTAGGTGATGATCACTTCTCCCTGCCAGCACCAGCGTGCTGATCACAGAGCCACGCTTCCAGCTGGAGACGTGGGTCTCCCAGAGATTACAAATGTACGCTGCACATTTAGAGTGATCTTGGGACACCACCCAGAGGGACAGCTCCTGATGATGTTGTGGGTCGCCCTATATACTGCCCTCTGGCAGTCATATTCTTTAAATCAGAGCTCTCTAACAGGACATGCAATGAAGTGGACTGGCCATATCTGCACTACTGGCAACCCATACAGGTGGTCCTGTACAGCAAACTCTAGACTGGAGATAGCCATACACTGTACAGGAAACTATTTGAAGCTCAATACTAGAAATCCATATAGAAGCATACAAGAGATCCTGCAAAGAAAAGCCCTTATGGAGCCCTATAGAGACACTTTTGTCATGCAAATTGACAAGACAAAAATAATAGGAAGAACCCTCATGGGCACCTAAAGGGCATATGCAGCCCCACAAAGCTCTGCCTACTAGCTAACTACGTCCAAGAAAGGCATGCCTACATATACCCTGCTACTCCAGGCCTTTCCTGGCGAGTGCTCAAATATGGGAAACAGCAAGCAGCACTCAAAAAACCTCACAAGCTACGTAAAAGGATATGACTTTATATTCCTATATACTACAACAAGAGGCCTCACATTGGACACCGCACAATGGATAAAGCCATAGTCTGCATAAGACAAGTTACTCTCCATAAAGGAAGTCCCATACAGGAGACCTCACTGGAGATGGCCCAATTCCCAATAGGGGAGACCCCATATTTTATTGGAAATTGCTCAGCATAGAACGCCAAAGCGAGCATAGCCATCTCCTCTCTCCACAGGAAGTGTGTCTCTCTGCTAACCTCAAGTCTAATTCATCTTAGCACCCTTCCATTGGCTGGGATGTTGGGTAGCAACCCCCCCACAGGGGTGGGTGCAGGTCCTGGAATCAAAGCCCCATGGCGCAAGTCTCAGCTGCAGGCCCAGTTTGTGCCGATACATCTGCAAAAGGTTTTGCTATTCATTTATAAACAATAAAACACATTTTTAATAAGTTATTTATGGCTCCTCCAGTGCTATGAAGGCAGCAGCTCTCAATTGCTCCACAGCTGGGGAACATTTCTGAGCGAGCTGGGGCGCAAGGTTTCAGCGGCATGATTAAGTGCTTGGCTCTCCCAACACCTCATCTCGGAGACACCACAGTTCCATTTTTCCCTTTGCAAGCCTGTGCTCAGCCACACTCATCTTGTTCACTTGCTAAACTACAGGCCTTGCAAGTACCCATGGGTGCTGCTCCATTGGTGGGCACAGAGGTGTAGACAGGGGCTGCAAGCATTTGTACGTATCAGTAGATGCCAGAGGCCTGCCTACATGACAGCCACCTCTGTTGGAACTACACAGGTGCTTTCAGAAAGTTACCCAGTGCAGATACAGGGACAGGGTCCCTCTCATGGGACACACACTTGGCCACTTGCACTATTCCTATCGCGTGCCACACCAAGCATGAGCGATCCAATGCACACAGTAGGTCCCAGTATGCATACAGCAACCAGTCTCACTGGCCTCTCTGCAGGCAAGAAAACATGGCCCCTTCGGTTCTTCCACGATGCCTTTTCCTTGCCACATCTAGCTGCTCAATGCCACCACAAGGCCCAGCCTCATCCCGAAGTGTGTGTATGGTGCGATACTGCAGGTCCCTCACATCACAGCCCCGCTCCATTGTCATTGCTCCATCCTGAGCACAACGAGTAACAGTCCTGGCTGCTTTGGGTGGAGTCGCTTCACAGGGCTGTTATTTGAGAAGTCGAAGGATGCAACACCTTACCAAGACCACCCCCCCCCCCTCCACCCACCCACCCACACGTAGGGATGATGCCAAGTGACTGTGGGGCCTCTCACCCTAAGCCATTCAACTCTTCATTAGAGCTCAATCCCACGTTGTGCTGGCAAGCTGTCCACCGACTGAGGCTGCTCTTTACAATGTGAGAAGCAGGATGTGTTTGGTAATCCCTTTTACGGGGCCAACTCTCCAGTTGGGAGAGAGGCAATCCAAGCTTCTGGCACAAAGCGCCCTTGCTCAGGTCAAACTTGTCTAACATCTCTCTAAACTATATAGTTGGCCCAATAAAAGTTATTACCAAATCCATGCTGCTCCTCACATAGCTGTGGTGACCCAAGGACTTTGACAATAGGCTCCTTGCAATGCACCTTTTATTCACAACCATTAACACGAGGGTTTGGACTGTGCGATTGCTCCTGTGACACATGACATCCCATCTACTTTCCAGTTGGCTGACTCTCAAATAGCAGGCAAGCTGCCCTGTGAGTATTTCTCTTGTGAGCCCTTGTGCAAGTGCCATATTTTCTTGCATACAATGTGCCGCAGAATATAATACGCATCTTATTTTTAAAAGGTAGAATGAAGAAAAGAAAAGAAAAGAAAAGAAGGGACAAAGCTAATGTTCCACTGACTCGCCCTCCCTTTCCTCCTTAAGGAAAGCTGAAATAAGAGGAAGCAAACCAGGAGCAGCTAGCAGACAGCTAAATTGCAATAAGGTTAACTTGATTAGCAGACCTAATGGTTACAGGCAGTCTGGCCAGTGGGGACAGGGGCATAGTCTAAAACACAGGCTAACTCAGGGTTTGAGAGCCATATTATCAGATCCAAAGGGGAAACCCTGGGATGAAGTCCAAAAAACACAGGCTGGGTCAAGGTTCAGGAGCCTGAGATCTAGTTAACAGATCCAGAGGGCAATCCAGGGGCAAAATATAGGTAGGGGCAGGGTCCAGGAACTAGATGCCAAGTTACCACGAACTGGAGTCCAGGAACAGAGCCAGGCAGGGTCAGGAACCAGGAAAGCCAGGGAAGACAAGAACAGAGGCTTACTAAAGCAGACCTTAGTCAGAACTGTTGCCACAGCTGGAGATAAATGGAGAAGTTGCTCTCCCAGAAGCCAGTCAAAAGGCCCAGACAGCAGCCAGATGGAGTTATTAGCAGAGTTAGGACAGCCAGTCAAAGCCACATCCAGCTGTGGCCTACCAGGCAGTTAGCCCAGGCTGGGCTGGCTGTTAGGACCCCTGATGGTGGATTGTCAAGACGAATAAGGAGCAGCGATTGTTAACATCCCTGGAGTGAAGAACAATTAGCCATTAAGTCAATTGAAAAGCTGCCTGCATAGTAATGCAACAGCTACTACACTGCGGAGCAGAAATCAAAGCAGGGTGCTTCTCTTCAGGGCAGAAAGTCAGCTTCCCCGCTTTATACTCATACCTCAATTTTGCGGGGCTGATTACAGATAAAAGGTAGGAGTGTAGCGAGAAATGTGGTATTTCTCTGGCAGAAGACGGTACAATGCCTCTCAGTAGCATCCTCATGGCTTTCTCTTCCTGCACTTTGAGAGACAAAGCAAGTTGTCCAGGAGCATGCAGAAAGTCTCCGAGCCAAGAACCAGACCCAGATCTTCCACCTCCCAGCCCACTGCATTCATCACAAGAGCAGCCTCCCACTACTCTCAGTCTACAGTCGCCTGCTTAAGAGATACTTCTTTCCCTTCCTCCTTTATGGATCTCAGACTGCTTCAGGAAGGAGAGTCCAAACATTAATTTGCTCATGCCTCCCACCCACTGGAGGGGATGGCAGCATCATTATCCTCTTTGGATGGATGGGGAAGCCCCCCTGCCAGAGCAGGGAAGCTGACTTGCCCAATGATAAAGTCTGCAGCGTAGTTCAGAAAGAATCCAGGAGCCCTGAACGTGCTTGAGCGGTCAGAGGTGGATTCAGGACCACTGGGCTTTATAGATTTGGGAGCTCTGTCCTCCACCCAAGGCACTAGGATAATTTCAGGACTCCTGGGTTCTATTTATGGGTGTAGGAGGCAGCATTGACAAGTGATGCGAGCAGCAGGCTTGCAGCTGGGACAGCACTTCACCTCCTCTGTAGCACCCCCAGGCAGGGCCGAGAGGTAAAAATTACACAGACTGCATTTCCCTTTTGCTGGTTTCTCTCCGTACACAGGACCTCAGGGTTTGCCGTCAACCAGAGCAGGGCCAGGAGCTTAGGTTGGCAAAGTGAGTCTGGCAGGAGCCGCTGGGAAAACCCCAGCGACTACAGCGCAGCCTGGAGAAGGAGTTGCGGTTTGCAGCTGAGGGGCTCCAGGGCAAATCCCCACCAGATTTCTGCTCACAGACAGCCCCGGTAGCCTGTCTGCTCCCCCTTGCAGCTACTTGAGTCCCTGGGCAGAGACGAAAGCCAGGGCTCTTTCTTGTGGTTTCTGAAGCATTAACCATTCAATCCTGCCTTATCTCTCCAGGACCCCGGCGGGCTTTACAAGGGGAATAAATTCAAGCTGCACAGGCCTCCCGTTCCCAATAAACACAACCACATTTCTACACAAAGATCAACATCCCCCAGCACCCCCCTCCCAAGCCGTCAGCCTTGGAAACACCAGGACACTAGAGAAACCAAATTCCTTCCAATTCCATTAGCGCAGGCCTGGCAAGCCACCATGTGCAACTAGGGGAAACAAGGCAACAAATCCCACTAGTCTTTGCACATCAAAAGCACTAATTACCCGAGTCCTCCCCAAGCCCTGTGGGGACATAGCATGCCCCATCTCATGGATGAGGAAACTGAGGCACAGAGCAGGGAAATCACACACACGCAGTGGCCAGGCAGTTAGGTGGTGCCAGGAGAGGAACCCGGGAGTCCCGTCTGTCAGCTCCCATTCTAGCCTCTCCTTTCCAATAAAAACTAACCACTGGTTATTCCTAGTATGATGGCACCCAGCAGGGACTACATGCTGCTAGGTGCTGTACATACGCAGTAATAGTCTCTGCACTGAAAGGGTCATTAGCCTCTAAGCCATGGTGTGCCCACTGCAGCTAGACAAGTCGGACAATTTTGTGGGGTCCTGAGAGTGCCCCTACACTATTTTGGGGCTCCTCCGGGGCACTTTTAAATGAGCTTTTGAAATGGGCTGCCACTCAGCTCACAAGTTATGGATGGGCCTCGAGTCCCAAAATGTTGAGAACCGCCGCTGTAATGGCAGCAGAGCCCCAGTGGCCTGGGCTGATACAGCAAGATCTCCTAGCTCAGGCAACAGCACTGCAGTGTTTGAGACCCAGAGGGGCCAGGGTCAGTGCTGCTGGCAATAACCCACCCATGGGTGCAGTGTCTCAGTAGAGATGCTGGTCCAAAGAAGCCCTTCCAGATGTTCCTTCGGTTCTGGGCGAGTCCCTTGCCAAAAGTCCCCTCCTCCCCAGCGAGCCGGCTTCCTCGCTGCAGCTGCTTCTGAAACTATAATAGGCTATTTTTTTGGATGGGCTCCCTGGGGAAAGCCCCCCAGCATCAAGGTACCCACCTCCTAATACAACCCAGAGGCTGAATCTCAGGCCCCTGGCCCCTGCTGGAGGCTGAATCTCAGGCCCCTGCAAGCCAAAAGGAGTCTTTCTATCAGCTTCAGCAAGCTGTGGGCCTAAATGCCCCCGTGGATATCAGTGGAGCCTCTCCAGTTTGCGAATGACCCCCAGGGCCAGGGGTGGACTGAGCACCTAGCAGGATGCCGGTACCTCATCCAGGGGATCTGCAAGCTGGAAGGCAGAGTCCCTCTCCTCCCCTCGGAAGGAGCCTCCTGATCCGTACCAGATGGACAGCACCTGGCCCTCCCAATCCAGCTCGGGGCTGGGTAATCTTGAGCAGGGGTGCACTGGGGAATTCAGCAAGAAACAGGCTGAGGGCTCACCAGCCCCACTCCAAGCAGTAATAAGGGAATGAATCATCTCCAGTCTCCCTAAAAGCAACTTATGCATCCCAGCCTCTGACACACAAAGCCCTGCCTGGAAAGCTGCAGAAACTCAAAGCAGCTGTGGCTGGGAGGCTGTGGCAGCCAGTGGAAGCATCCAGAGACACCTGGAGCAAGGAGGAAACCTCCTTCTGCGCTCAAGACCAACACGTCCCATCCTCCAGTCATGCTGAGATCTGGCCCAGTGCAGAGCTGTGCAGGGACTTGCACCCTGGGACCCTCTGTGGCCTGTCCTGCTGGCTCCAGGAAAGGGGCAGGAGAACGGGTGCCTCTGGCGTTCCCCCTGCCAGCACAGGGAGACGACTGGTGGGTTCACGCCCCGTGTTACAGGCTGGTTTTTGGCTTACACCCCTGCCTGGACACATAGGCAGACTCATCCACAAGCTGCTCCTCCTGTTCGCCTCGCAGGGCACTGACACGACAGCCAACATGTGGAAAACACACCAGCCAGGTGGGTGAGGCCAGTGTAAGGGGAACCAGAGTGTGATTGCGGAGGGATACGTGCCTCCCCCCCACCTTACCTGGCTGCTGCACATGACCCTGGGTTCATCTGTGACTGCAGCCCTGGGGTGACAAGTTATCCGGGTCTCAAGTATGCAACCCCCCCAGGATACAGATCACAGCCTGGCTTTGGCAGCGGAAAGGCAACTTTGCAGCCAAGGAAAGGACTCCAAAGACATAGGCCCAAGCCCCAGCTCTGCTCCAGGCTCCTTTGGAGCTTTTGAGCCAGTCATTGAATCACTCTGTGTCATAGGTGACTGCTGGGGATGCATGAGGGTGCACGTGCCCCGCCTGACGGCCGACACTGATGCTGTCGGTAGGGCTTGTGCCCTGCCTGACAGGGCCACCACTGTCGGCAGCCTCTGTGGGTGCCCCCCCAGATTCAGGAGGCACCAGTCACTCATGCTTTGTGCCTCAGTTTCCCCCCTTTGAAAAAAAACAGGAGACCAGCCCTGGAGCAGCGTGCCTCTTTCACTCCGGGCCACCTGCTGCAAAAGCTGATATAGCTGGGTCCTATAGAAAGAGGGGTGGATGTAGCTGGTAGGCCCAGGCCCTGTTGCTACTGAGAAGAGAAGCAGAGATAGCAAAGCCACTTTGGGCATCTCTGAATAAGCAGAAACTCCTGCTACCCTGTTCTCAGGAGCGAGGGGCCAGACTGTGCCGCTGGCAATTATCCAGCAGGGCCCTGCAGCAGCTCATCTGTCTCAGCAGGACAGCTCAACCAGCAGCGAGCTTTACAGCTGCCCCTTTATGCTTAATGAATATGAACGGAAAACCCAGAGCCTGCTGCCAGGCCTTATCTAGAGCCTGACAGGCCCCTGCCTCCTCAGGGCATCCCCATAACTTGCCGTGCCCGTCTGACCTGGCCTGTGGCATAGCTTCCACTTGCCAGCACAGCCTAGACACCACATGCAAGAATGGCTGGGCCCCCAGAGCCCCTCTCTGCTCCATGGTGGGGAGTGCCTGTGTGCACCAGAGAAGGGCCCCTCTGCACCTGTGTCCCAAGTATGGAGAGCCCCAGGTTGGGACATGCAATCCCTGTGACTGCTGGGTGCAGATAGCCAGAAGCTAAACTCCAAGGGCAGCAAGACGGGGGCTTCATACAGAACATGCGTCTGAGGCTCCTGCCCAGCTTGGCAGCACACAGGGCTCCCCCAACCACATCCCCTCTCCCCTGGTTGCCTGGAGCTTTCCTACACCACAAATGCAGCAGCTTAGGCCAATGCTTCTGCCCACAAGCTGGTGACAGGCACCCCCAGCAGAGCATGGGACATGAGTCTAACAGCCCCCTGGGCCTGGTCAGCAAGCGTGGCAGGGCTTACACAGATGCCAGCCCTCCCTTGCACCATCCAAGGGCTGGAGGGGGAAAGAGGGCTGGGCTGGGCAATTCAGCATAGTCCCTGGAGATCGTTTTAGGAGGTGCTTCAAAACCCTGGTCCTAGCTCTGCAGCTCACCCTGCACCCTTGTCTTTCCTGCCAGCTCCAGAAACAGCTGCAGGAGGGAGTCAGCCAAAGGCTTGAGGCTGAAACCCAGGGAATCTCATCACAGGTGTCAAGCACCCATCAGCACTCACCCCCTTTCCCTCAGCGACAGAGCTGGTGACTAGAGGTGGTTGGCACCACTCCCCTGACCGCAGGGCTTTGACACATGGTACCTGGATCCAAACGGTCCCAGGCTGGGTGGTCCAGAGCCAAAGCCTGCCCACCCAGCCCAGGAGGAAGCCTTCCCCCAGGGGAGCAGAGAGGCTCAGAAGACCTCAGTCGTGGCCGCCGGGCTCCTGCTCTCCCCAGCATCCCTGCAGCCCATCCCAGGGGTGCTCTGGCCTGCTCTGCTTGGTGTCATTAGGCAGCCGACTGCTTCTTGTTAGATCCCCAGCCCTTGGCCATTGAGCCATCATGCTGAATTACCATATAGACGCTTAGAGCCAGCACAGCTCCCCAGCCTCCCTCCACAGCCTGTGCTAGCATATGCCTTACCTGCAAACAAAGGCACCAGGGCATCCACAGGGGTCCGTGATGGTGTGCAGCCTCGGCTCCATCATTGCTGACAGCAGAGCCCTGTTCACCCTGCAGTCACTTCAACTACATTAGTCCTTGCAGTGCTTGGTTCCCGGGCTTGTCTGGTCCTGGCCTGTTTCCTAAGACCCCCCAGCTGTTTGCTAATGGTGGGAGGGGCCTTTTTTCTCCTTGCTCAGCCCTTATCAGCTGACCCAGCTTATCCCTTACAGGCCGCATCCCAAAAACATCATCACCATAAGGCAACACCCTGCTGTCATGAGGCAAGAGGTGGCAGATGCCAGGAGCTCCACCATGCAGCAGACAGCATCACAAGGCTGATCCGGAGGGGACATGCAGTTCCCAGTGGCACTGGTGAGAGCCAAGGAGCAACAAAGGGACTGGGAAAAGGTCTGATTCCCCCTAACAGGGCTTGGCCTGAGAGGACCAGAGCAAAGGTAGGAGTGCTATGGGGCAGCACTGGCATGGGGACACCTTCTACTTGCAGAAAGGACATGTGCTGCATAGGGGGCAGCACATCTGGGAGGGGGCTGCAGGCAGCAGCAGTGGCCTCCCTGCCCCAGGGGTTGGAGCACAGCCAGGGTGGGAGCAAGTGGGGCTCGTCAGGCAAACCCTGGGCTTCCACCTCTCCACACCACATGTGTCCAATCAGACAGGCTGGGAGCAGGAAGCACAAGAGTCTGTGGGTGCTGTCTTGGCAGGAGCAGGTCATTCCTTTCCAGCAGCCCCAAAATGTCACCCCCCCAGCCAGCCTCTCCCTGGCTCCTTGTCCAACCAATCCCCTTCACTCCCTTCCCTGCCTGGAGGGGAGCCGGAGAGACCGCAGAGCTGGAAAGCCAGCTCTGGAGCATCGTCCACGTGGCTCAGCCTCGCTGGACGCTCCCTCCGCACTGCCAGGCCATCGCAGCACAGAGCTGCATCCTCTGGCAGCCACGACACCAGTGTCCCAACACGTGAGCGCTCTCAAAACCATGCTGGGCTGACGCAGAGATCCCTGCGGCACCATCTCCCAGGGGCAGGGCCGTGGCCATATGTGGTCCCAGAGCTCTGGGGAACCCTGCTCAGCAAGAGGGAAGCCCATGCCATGCCACCAGCTACTGAGCAGATCTGCAAACAGCCCTACGTAGTGCCCCAGAGTGACCACAAGTACTGGTGTCTCAAGAGTCCCCACCAGGCACGTGCCCAAACCAGCCCAAACTTACAGTAATCCCAGTTGAAGCCAAGGCTGGAGTGACTCCCAGCTCCCATCTGGCATCTTGCACCCCTGACTCGCAGGGTGCTTTGTACAGCAGGGCATCATCAGCACCATCAATTCACAGATCCAGAAATAGGCCTGTGTTCCCTTCACCCCACCACGCTGGCAGCCAGGAGTGCGGTGCCCTGGCAGGGCGTCTACTGGCAAAGCAGAAGGGGGGAGAGTGATGCCACTCGGGAGAGATGGGGGAGCAACACTAGGCTAACAGTGGCTATGGATCATGACTGACAGCTGTGCTGGGGAAAGCCTACAGCTGGGAGCACCTGCTTCATGCTCATGGCATGACCCTTGACTTTGCCAGCACCACCCCCTTCGTCCTCAGTTGCTGAGTGCCACAGGATCCATGGTTTCAAGTTGCAGCAAAGGAAGTTTAGGTTAGGAAAATATCGAGGAGGATGGTGAACCACTGGAACAGGCTACACAGAGAGGTTGTGGACTCTCCATCCTTGGAGGTTTTGAAGACCCGGCTAGACGAAGCTTTGGCTGAGATGATCTAGGTGGCGATGGCCCTGCTTTGAGCAGAGGGTTGGATTAGATGACCTCCTGAGAACCCTTCCAACCCTCATTTTCTAGGATTCTGTGAAAAGCAGATATAGCGCTGAAGCCCGACCACAGCAGGTCCAGGACTCAGGGCTTAGGGAGCTCCTAGCCCACAGAGTCACGGATGAATAGAGATAGCTGCTGCAACTCAGAGCCCGTCTTCCCCGTACCAGTCCAGGGCAGGCAAATTGGGAGATCCCAGCCTGCCTTTGCTTGCAACACAGCACAAGTTTGAAAGTCACAGGCTCCATCACCTGCTGCTGGGACAAAGTAAACCTGTCCCTTCTGAGCCAACCCAGCACTGCAGGCCCCAAGCAGTGCTGCACCCGTGAGAGCAGAGGTGACCGTGGATGGGGGCAGAGGCCCAGGAGAAGGCTGGAGCTAAGAGCTTGAGCAGAGCAGGTGGATGAGAGCAGGGCTGCGCATAAGGGCACGGGGAGCTGCAGGACCTACTTCAGCCTCCAGCTCCGGCTGGGCTGGTGCCACCTCGTGGCTACAGCTGACAGCTGTTCAGAATGAAGGGAGACGCAGGGCCCATCTTCCAAGGCAAGCGACTATGATGGAGAACATCAGTAAGAAAGGCTGATGTCAGGCCTGCACGAGCAAGACCCTGCATCCAGGTCCTCCAGAGGTCCCTGTGTAATGGCAGGAGGCACCAGCTCACCCCAGCCATGGCCCTACTGCTGGCTGTGGCCACCAAGCAATGCTTCAGAGGAGGGTGATAAAACCCCAGAAGCCAAATAATGGACTGGTCCCTTCCCTCACCGCCCCCATTTCCTCCTCCTCTACAAAAAGGAGGACATGCAGGCACTTCCCGGTGATGCTGTGGGTACAAACAAGTCTAGTCTTGGTTTGATGGCTCCATGGATGGGCTAGGCTTACCACAGGTATAAGATTACTAGTAGGGTAGAGCATAAACCCCAGCAAAGGGAGCTTCCCTAGCAGAGGGCTATTGCAGCAGGTCACAAGCTGGGTCCAGACAAGGACAGGCTTAGGAGCTAAAGGAGACGGTGCTCAGGAGCCATCTGCCAGTCTCCCAGGGACCGTGAATGAGTCCTTTGCTTTCCGGGCCGTGGGGAAAGCAGGGTTTACTGTAATCTCTCCTTTGGCTTGGTCTTTTGGTCCCTCAGCCAGCTGGGGAAGGGGTCATCTTTCTCTGCAGACATGTACAGCACCTAGCACAGGGGCTCTGAGCCTGGGAGGAACTGCCACACTACACAAAGCAGATGAGGCAGCCAAGCCCAGGACAAGCCAAGTTATGCAGCAAACTCCCTGCCAAGGTGGCAAGAGATACCAGACAGCGGTTTCCTCTCTCATGCAGTGCCTCGACTCCACCCTTCTGCTTTACCCCGGAGGCCCCTGCCGTTAAAATTTCCACAGAGCTCCCCTCTCCTGTCCAAGACGCCTGGGGCAGAAGGCGCGGCAGCGTTTCGGCGCGCTAGCTGGCAGGGCAAGCCGGGCTGGGGAAGCCGTGCCAGGATGCGCCTGCTTGGAATGTGGCTGCCAGCAGCAAGCGCTTGGGAAGCTAGGGCTGGCCCACACCTCGCTGGGGTGCTAGACGCAGGGCCCCAGCTCACTCCCCACAGCCACCGGAGCTTGTCAGGAGATGCATTATGGCAGGGCAGAAAGTGGGGCCAACAAAGCTGCCATGACATTATGCCCAGTACCCTGTGACCCTGACTTCAAAGCACCAGCAGCTAACTGATACTGCAGCTGCCCCAGCTCCAGGGTCCCTCAGGCAAGACAGGGGAAAGGACTCAGCTGCAACAGAGAGGTGGGCTAGGAGCCAGGGCAGAGGCTTGGCAGGCATGGCAGGCCCCGGCTGCCAGCCGCAGAGCTGGGCACAGACGAGGACGCAGACTGCAATTGGGTAGGATCCGAGCTGCATGCAACAAACTTGGCTGCCAAGATAGCACTGAACTTGCATCACCAGCACGGCGCAGCACCAGGAAAGCACGGGGACGCAGGCTGGGCCTCCTCCTGTCATCTCATGGGCCCCAGAGCATCACCTGTGCTGGTTTAATGTCCTGCATTGGGATGCCTCTTGCTGGGCTCAGAGGTTCTACACACAAGCAGCTTCCCAGGGTCTCACTGGCCTCCCTTCTTCTCCTGTTTGTGCCAATCCGTGCACATACCCTTGCCCCTGCCTGCACCACAGTCCTGCCCACCTCCCGGGCAAGTTCTGCTTCTGCCGCTCCAATCTTAACTCACCTCCTGGCCTGAAAGGGGCTTCTTGGGCCACTGAGATCAGCCCCAGCATTTCTGAGCAACCATTATCCAGCACCCAGCTCCTCCCACGCCACTGCCCCAACCAAGTCCCCCTCTCCCCACCACATGCCAACACCCAGCCACAATGGCAGAGGTATATGGTTACTATATGCTGATGGCACCAGGAAGAGGAAGCTGCTTTATCTAGGACTGGCTGCCTCCAAGATTCTCAGCCACAACACAGTTCTCACCACAGCCAGGGAGGTCAAGAGCCTTTCCTTCTGTGTGACTTGAGTTCACAACTCAATACTAGGGCCTGGGGAGAGGAGTGCAGCCCTGTGGGATGCCATTATGCTGGAAAGCTGCCCCTATCAGTGCACGGCCCAGGAGAAACCCCCTTCGCGTCTAGAAGTGTGTGCTGGTGCCCGAGACAGGGATGGGTGGTCAGATGCCCACCGAGACCCACACTTTAGGCTGCCTCTGCTGGGAGCAAGGAGGTAGGAGTAGCCACAAGGGTTGGGAGGGGGGGGGCAGGAAGGACGATTTCCCATGCCAAGCTGTGTCTGAGTCCAAGCACAAGGTTATTTAATGGAAAGAGTCATAGAGGCATTAAAAACCTGGCGGATCACACAAGAGGAATGGTTACTGTATTTATATGCATGTACAACTCATCCGCACCATCCAGAGGGGAGAGGTGGGACTGCAGCCCAGTACCAGAGCTCCCAGCTGCTTCTGCCTGCAGTGGCCTTGCTGCTACATATCCTGCCTGTTATACCGGGTCCTGGCATAGGTCAGGCTGACGTTAGCCCCAACCCAACGACAAGAGCACCATGGCACCCACCTCCGGCATGCACTTGGTGGCTAGCTGGTCCCCAGGCCTCCCCCCACCTCCCCTCCCATGTAGCAGCACCTTCTTGTCCCCTCCCCTACTGATCTCCCACCTATTACAGGGGTAGGCAGAGGCTGCTGTTTTCTCTGCCAGGGGAAGGCGCAGTTAGGAATGGACAGTCTAACAAGGCAGGCAGCTAATGTAATGCTCTGCTTTGGGTGAGTCACCATCAGGGAGGATTGAACCTGGTTCTAAAGCAGGAGCCTCAAGTGCTTTGAGTGAGAGGCATAGGCCAGGCAGCTACAGCTGTTCCAGGCTCACAGCCTATAATAGGGTATGACCTCCGGTGTGCGGGAGGAGAGCAGAGCACCATGCCAAGGCCATCATCTGGAGTTAGAACAGCCCCCACATCCAACTCCCAGGGCTGTCTGAGGTGAGCAGAGGGGCAAAGGAACATGCTTCCCACTCTGAGACTTTAGTGTCTTGGAGATGACAGGGCCAGGCGGCAGGGGAGAGGACTGTCCTAGCCGCAGGCCCCTCCTGAGTCTGTGTGGAGACGAAGCCACCCCCGGAGCCCAAGATTCACCAGGAGCAGCAGAGGCTCATGACAACAGGGCTACACCCTCACGTGTGCCAGATGGAGGCATGCGGCCACATGGAGGATGCCTCCTGTTCATGAGGGGACTCCGCAGTACTGGAGCACCATACTTCCCCTCAACGTGTCCATCCCAGCACCAAGTCTCTGCTGGCAGCCCTGCCTGGCAAAAAGGCATCACTGCAGCAGTTCTTCCCAGGAGATGGGTCTGGAGAAGACTTCCCTTTCCAGCCACAGATCATAGTTCATCTGGAAGTCCTCAGGCAGCTCCACGCGCTGGCCCAGCACACTTTGTAAACAGTTATCCACAGGCAGGAAGTCAGGGTTGCTGTGCGCCCGGTCGTAGCGCCGGGAGTTGAAGCGCTCGATGCTGGCTCGTAGGGCGCACTCCTCAGCTTGGAAGTCCCAGGGGCGTGCATCCAGATCTAGGCATGGAGCAGGGCAGAGCATGAGGCATTTGTGAGAAGGGAGCACAGAGCCTACCTTCTCAACCCATGCCAACTGAGAGCTGCCAAGGAGCAGTCAATCCTAATCAGCATTACTCTGCTTAAGAGCACCCTCCTTTGGGCCCCCTCAGGGTATCAGCAATCACCAGCTGGGCACAAGGGGAACAACACAGGGTACTCAGAGGCTGGGAGAGTAATTCTAGCTTTGCCTGACAATACATGGCCTCTGCCAACAGTGGAGATATTGTCCCACTGAACCAAGCCATTAGCACTGTGGAAACTCCATCTCCTTAATGTGTCGCTCAGCTACGCTGGAGAGCAGAGGTCCTGATAGCAGATGCGATGTTGTGTCAGGACCGGCTATATCACATGCACTGGGTCCTCTTTGGACTGGAGATGCAGCCAGCCAGGTTTCCACCTGAAACGTGAGGCTCTATCATGGTGGGAGCAGCTCCCCCACCCCTGCCCATCTTCAACATGCAAGCAATGAGTCCTCCCAAGCTGGTGTTAAAGCCCTACTCCACTCATGCCCAATCAGTAGCACCCTTTGGGCTAGATTAGAGATCTGTGGGGCAGCAAGGGAGAGGACACGAGAGGCAGTACCGTTTCCATAGGCCCAGTCGTCGTTCAGGCGGTGCCGCACTTTCTGGTAGATCGCAGACATGGTCTTCATATTACTTTTCCTCCACTGCCGCCCCAAGTACTTGGTCTGCACCTTGAGCAGCTTCAGGACGTAGAGCTGCATCATAGCCTGTTTCACCTTCAGGGCACGTTTCAGGATGGGAGCCGACTTGAACACAACCAGCATCTGCAAAACATGCCCATAAGTCAGCCTGGACCTGGCACCAAGACAAGGCTAGTCCAAAGGCAGGCCCTACAGGCCACAGGCCTGGGCTTCTAAGACACAGGGCAGGGATCCACAACCCCTCCACATGCCCACCTAGGCCTAAGCACTTTGCACTGGCTCAGCCCAGCTGCCAGGGGCTCCTTACTCACCATGGTGCGGGAGTGTTTCCATTTTGTCAGCTTATTCAGGATCCGCAGGAGGTTGATGCAGGAGAACAGGTTCCGCCAGCAAAACTGATTGTTGTCACCTGCTTCCTGTGGGGAGAACAGAGCCGGGGGCGTGAGTGGCCCAGCCCAGCTGTAATGCAGTGCTGCTACTGGGAGGAGCTGCCTGAAAAGCTGGTGTAACCTGCCCCACAGAGGCAAGGGGAAGCAGCTGGGTCCTTGGTGCCTAGGCCTGCCCTGCTCGGAAAGCATGCACAGGGCCTTTCCAACCGCTGCTGATAGTCCCAAGCCCTGTGAAGCCACATGACGAGGGCCGAGGCTGTCCCAGTAGGCACAGAGCCCCTACTCTCCCAAGCTATAGCTACCTGCTCTGGGGCAGAAGAGCACCTGCCCTGCATGTGTTACTGGACAGTTCCTTTCTGTCCAGCCCCTCTGTGCTGCAGAAGAACACCCGGCCAAGGAAACCCTGTGCACCCCCCACCCTCCCCAGCAATGCCCTGGCCTATGAGGGACAGCGGTGTGGGTGTCCTAGCTTACCAGACTCTCTGCTGTCAGCTCTGGGAGTTCATGCACCACGCAGTAGGGGTAATCCAAGACAGAGATGCTGTGAGGAGAGAGGGCATCAGTCTCCACTGCTCATCAATACCCCAGGGTTGAGGACAGAACAGGAGATTCATCTGCAGGACTCCCTGCCACCCGCAACCCCATGGTGCAGCATCCTGAAGATGGTCACTGTAGTCTTTTGCCCCAAGCGGCTCCCAACTGCCCAAGCCCATATAGAGATGGGACACTGTTGCTGATTCAGGCAACAGGAAAGGGAGTCTGGGGTGAGATCAGTGTGGCTTCCTTCCTGAGGGCCATGCTGCAAGCTGTCAGGGAGAGGGAGTGGGTGGCCTATACCTGTTTTGGGTGTCCCACTGCAGAGTGAGACTGGGATCCCACTAGGGTACCCTTCCACAAGATGATACCCTTCCCCTCTCCCACAGTGGCCCTCTGTGCGCAGCGATCTCAGCCCATAGATATGAAAGGGTCAGTGTGGGACCCTAATTGTGCAAGTGCCAGGCTCCCAGCCCCCCATCACCTGTTCTTGGCAGTGATGTAGGACATGATGTTCTGATTGAAGAACTTGAGGATGAGCGGGATGCAGTTGGCAAACACCAGGTGCTGGGCCATGTACTCAAACTAAGACCAAAGACAAGGCAGGCAGCTGAGCAGGCAGCCCCTGCCCTTACCCCCAGTGCTGCCTGCTCCCCAGGTAAGCTGTGCCCAGTGAAGGTCCCCACACCAGCTCACTTGGTAGATGTGATTCAATTTGAAGTGCTTGAGGAGCAGCAGCAGGACAGCAGAGATGGCCTTGACAATGATCTCTTTGTGGCGATTCACATCCACCCCCAGCTTCATACTCTGCAGCACCGTGGTTCTGGATGACAAAGCCACAATCTTAGCACAGAGTGAGGAGCAACCCACAGGAGACAGCACCAGATAACCCAGATGAAAAGATAAAGCAGGGCAATAGCCCCTAGACCTCTCCAGGTTGCTTCCTGCATCTCCTCCCCTCACATTCTACTTCATCAATAAACAAGCTACATCTCAGCCCAAAGCCTCCAAAAGACTTAGAAACATGCCCCAGTTCAGGAGCATGACTAACAAAAGTCCCCCACGTTTGACTGAAATCACAAATAGACTGGCCTTAGCCTGATGCTCTGGGCTGAAACCACAGGGAACGTGCATGTCATAAGACAGGTGACACCTCCCAGAACAGAGGGAAGGTGCTTGCTGCTGGGATGCCAACCACCACTGTCTGCACCCTTCTGAGATTCCCCGGAGGTCTCCCATCCAATGAGCAGCCAGATCCCAGCCGTTTTAGCCTGAACAACCTGGCTAAGCCCCAAGCTAGGGGCTGGGAGACACAGACAGCTTCCACCCACCACAGGCCTCACCCCACCCACAAGCTGCACTCACGGCATCTCCTCAGGCAGGACATCTGCCAGAATGTTGATGGAATCTGTCTTGGCCTTGGAGGTGGGGGCTGCAGCCAGCAGGATCTTGAGCAGAGCAATCTGTGGAGAAGAGCTGGGTGAGGATGGCAGGCTGTATCAGGAGGCACTGACTCTACTGACCCAAACCGCTCTCCCTTGGCCATGTGCAACTGGATAACATTGGCATTGGATAGGTCAATGGACTGGGGAGGCCTGAAGCCATGTGACTGGATACATGGTTCATCATCATTCCTCCTTGCCACTGAAATACAGCCACCCCTAGGGAGAAACAATGGTAGGGATGGGTCCGAAGTATTAAAGGATGCAGGCAGGAACAAACCAGAGGAGGATTTTCCTCACATCAAGAGGTGGCAGGATGAGGGCGAAAGCACTGTGATCAGGCAAACCCATTTTAGTGTGAAGAATGAAGGAGGACAGGGCCCAACAGTGCTCCTCCAGGAAGGAGAGAAGGGCTGAAGTTCAGGGAGCAGGGGCAGAATCAGCAGAGGGGACACAACTCACCATGTACTGGGGCAGGCTGGGGAGGAGCCCCTGGTACAGGATTTCTGCCGGGACTTGCTCCACTTCCTCTTCCCCCTAAGACAGGAAGAGGGTGAGACGCCCAGGCCTGGTGCCACCTCCAGACACTGACATGTGGCAGAAGGCCGGTTTGCACAAAGGTGCATGGGCAGGCCTGACACCCCCTGGCTCTACAGAACCAAACCTAAGTGCCCCCACAACCCCTGACCACATCTCTCCAGTGACCTCAGGAACCAGTACTGCAGGCTCAGCAGGAGGTCACCTTGTGAGGATCCCAGAGGACAGATCATCCTGAAGAAACCCCCACAGGAGCTGCGCCATAGCCAGGCCTCTGCCCTCTGTCTCACTCCACCCCTTGCAATGCACAACTCCAAGAGGGGAGTGCTCCCTGAGGCACTCACCCCAGAGAGTGGGGAGCGAAGATACTCCTCCTCCATCTGAACCTGGACTTCTGCAATCGATGTGTACTTGTGCTGTGCAGAGAAAAGACCATGGGAGGTCAAACTATGAGACAGAAGCCCGATGCTACAGTTACCACAGCTGCTGCATGCACACAAGGTAAATCAGGAGGGGCACTAGGAAGATGCCTGTAGTATTTCATTTATTGATACCTTCTCCTTGATCATCTTTCTGAGCACAGGTAATGGCAATGAGCAACACCTCTCTGCTCTCTTGTTGGATTTAACCCCCTCTAACTAGACAGCAAATAATGCAGATGTCAGCTGCTTTGAATACTTCCTCCACTAAGGCTGAATCAGCAGTGGCTAGTCACCACACCTGGGGAAGGGCTACCCAAACTAGTCTGACCAGCTGAAGGGCAGACAAGGGAATCTGGAGGAAGTTAAAAGGGCAGATGTGCAAAAATAAGAGAGGTGAAGGCTCCAGAACTGTCAGCCAGCAGGGCTGCAGCTCAAAGACAGCTGGCCCCAAACCATGACTGCACTAGGAGGGGCCACCCACTACAGGGACAGAGGCCCCTGGACAACACACAGAGCTAGGACGGGAGCTTGAAGAGGGGCACTCACCTGTTTCAGGGTCCGAATGCTCTCATGGATGGGCCTAGGCAATCCTACAACGGTGTTTGTGTCACTGAAGAGAGAGAGGTAGACTGCATGCCGAGTCTGACAAGCCCCCTTCCTGCTCAGAAGGAAAGGGGAGCAGCTTCTCCAAGACAGCAGACCCACCCTCTGGCTCTGCCTAACATTCCCTCCCCTCTAATTGAATGCTGCCAGTAAACTGGCTTGGCTTTCACTCACCTCCCCAGGGTGTAACCAATGAATTTGCTGCGACTGGATTCCAGAAACATCTCAATGTCCTTCTCTCTGTTGGACAGGGGGGAAAAAACATATCCCATCTGATCATGCCTCGCATCTAAGTATTTCCCATACTCCCCAGCACTCGTAGATAGGAAAAGCGATCTTGAGCAGCAGAATTTCCTGAACTAAGCAAGATGCTACCATAAAGCCCCAAAACCTCACTCCAGGCAGATCATTCCCAGGATAAGCTGTAGAGATCTTGTCCCCAGGGATACACCCAAGATATGTTCTTCAAAAAAAATCACAACATAAACCACCACATCAATGACATGTTGCCAACACCTCCACTGCTGATGTCCCTGCTAGTGGGATGGTTGGTCTTGACAATGCCATCACCGGACAGTTGCCAGAGGAACCTGGCTGTTGTCATTACATAATACAATGACTGTCTACAACCAAGGAGCTACAATTCATCTCTCACCTTAACCATCAACCCTATGTGCCTGGGACAGGGTCAGGGGGAGAAGTTGAACACTCCAGCACCCCAGAAAGGCAATGTAAGCTTGTTCTGACCCCAAGAAGTTCTTTATGGTGCTGAGGACTGACCTGACCTTGGGGGCCCAGGGCAGCCCCTTTGGGCAAGTGATACGGTCAGTCGGAGGGTGCTGGATGGGTGGAGGCATAACTTCGTCTCGTTCAAGGGGGAAGGTCTCGCCCTCAAGGCTGTTATCATCATCATTTTCCTCTTCTTCCTCACGGGAGTCATCAGCTTTATAAGGGTCCCGCTCATTGAAGGCATCTAGGTTGTCCTGCTTAATCAGGGCCTGGAACCAAGCAAGAAGTCAGCCAAGTGTGGGGCGAGGTGAATGCCATGTCGACAGAGATATGGGGAATCTCACTTAGGGAAACAAGTCACCCTGAGATGACACCAGTATCCCACATGAACAAAAGCAGCATCATACTGGGTTAGACCATAGGTTTATCTAGACTAATACCCTGTATCTCAGATTTAGAGTGTGGATGCTAAGGGGAAAAGAATATTTGTGCAGGGCCTACCCAGGCTCATCTGTCCCCTGCCCCTCTTCTCTCACTGCTTGCAGGACTCATGCCTATGGGAAAACTGGTCTGCCCCATGAACCACTGTCCCGTTACAGGTGAAGCAAGGCCCTCAGTCTATCCCATGCTTGTCCTCACCTTATGCTCCCTCCGCCCTCGCTTCTGCTGCTGTTCAATGAGGTCAGAGGCTGATGCTGGTGGGGATGCAGCCCTCATGTTGCGGATCACTTTGATGCTGTCCTCTGGAAGTGGCGGGAGGCCCAGCATCTCCCGTTTCTCTGCCTTCATGCTTTGTAGCTCCTCGAAGCCTCCTAGAGTGCACTGCAACAGGAACCCCCAAAAGCTCCACTTAGACTCCCGCATGCCACGGCACACAGGGCTTATGCCTCAAACGCCTCCACTAACTCCAAGCCTCAAGCCCTTCCAGTGCCACCAGGAGAAAGTCCATATAAACCAATCCCAGAGGCACCAAGCTGGGCCAGTAACATCTTAAATGTGGTACTGGTGATATCTTGTTTGGGCTGTATCTTAGCACATCAAACAATGCAGCTCTCTGTCTGAAGACAGCTGTGGAGAACCAGGTTGGTTTGGCCACTAAACATGTAGCTCTTAGCAGCTAGTTCAGAGATTTGCACCTGAGTAAGTCCAGCTGCCCCACACTTGGGCTCTAACAACTCACGATCATAAGAAGTGCCAGACCAGGCCAGACACAGAAGTCTACCTAATCCAGTGGCCAGGCCTGATCCAAGGTGTCTATGTAGAAATTATGCCATAATGCCCTGCACCAGGTTACCAGGCAGTAAGCAGGGCATCTTCTAGCAGTACTGCTGCTTGCCTTATAACAGCTTCTGAAGCACCGCATGAGCCAGAGACCAGCCCAGCTCCTAAGGCCCTCAGTGCAAATAACACCACCTGGAACCCCACCCAGAAAGATGAGCCCTTGCTTCTAGCACCAGGCACTGAGGCAAGTTGGGAGCGCTGCCCACATCAACTCAGCACCTTGGACTGAGCAGAACTGTGCTGCATGAGAGCAGGAGGTGCAGTTATTCTGGGAAGTGCTAAGAAGCAAACACGTTGAAGCTGTGATGGGGAAGGAAGCCCACACTAGAAAGAGCTCCGGGGGCATGGGCTGCACACACAAAAATCCGAGGAGGCTGAACCCTGGTCCCAGCAAGAAATTGCAGCAGTCCTCATAGCTACTCAGACTGCAAGCTGTTCAGGGCAGGGGTCACTTCCTTGTTGTTTCTTCAGTGCCTAGAACAGTGGAGACATGCCTGTGCTAAACACTACAGCGATACAAACCAACCTCATGTTTTCCTCTGTCCTAAGTAGGAAGCACTGAATTGTTAACCCAGCATGAAAGGGAAGCAACTCAATCCTGTTCCCATATCCTAGCCCTTACCACACTGCTGTGGCCATGAAGTTCATTCACATTTAGGTAAGAAGCTGCTGGGTTTCTATAACTCCCTGAACCTCAAATGAACCAGAGGCACTTCACACTACAGATGCTATTCTGGCTTTGTCCTACAAGTCAATAAACAGGGATCCATACTGAAATAAGCAGATTTGTTTCGTGGCACTCAGCAATGCAACTCAAGACAGGAAAAGAAAAATACTGCAGGGCACCGAAACGGACAATGGAGTGTGGACACGGAGTAGCTACCCAAGATGCAGTTTGGGCAAAACATTAGGATTTGAGCTATCGAGAAGGCCTTATAGGGATGTTACTGCTCTGGGATGGAGATACTGCTGGTCCCAGGAGCGGTCCAGTCCTACTGTCCATAAGTCTATGATGCTCAGGCACATCTCAGGGCAGCAGCACTGTGCTCACTTCAGGGTAAGACAGTCACAGCCCTGTATCACTTGCTTCCAGCCAAGTTCACCCCAGATTAGGTCCTAGGGAGAGAGTCTTTAGAAAGCACCTGTTTAAGCTTTCTTGCCCAGGAAATAGTGGCTCTTACCAGTACAGTCTTCCAGAGCAGCAGCAAGACCTTCTTCATAGGGAAGTGAGGGGCGTGACCACTGCAGAATTTGGTCACCATGCCAAAAAGCATGACGGAAAATGGCTCATTGTTATACAGCGGGGCACCTGTAAGCAAACACACCAGTGCTAGCTGGGCTTCCCTGAAGAAACCCCTGCCCTCCTCAAAACAGACTCCCCTAACAGCCCCTTTCCCTGGGTCCCAACAACTTACACTTCCATACCCCTTTTCTACTCACTCCAGCCAACTGCTCTATCCCTTTCAGAAGTCAGAATCTACTCTCTCACTCTGGCACTGGGGGAATGACCACTCCAGAGACCAAACTCCTGCTCTGCTATGTGTGAGGTAAGGCAGAGGTGATGGGAGTGCTGGCTTCCTTAGCTCAACCAGCTCTACTACAAACCAGCTCAGCTGCCACTAAGAATAAGGGTCTTTCATCCCATTCAGATCTTGCCTGTTTCAGAGACAGATGCCGCAGTACTCCCCATAGGCTATCAACTGGGAATCAGACCGGTACCTTATTTCTCCCACAGCACAGCACCACCAACCTGGCTGAGAGCCAAAACATAAGCGAGTTTCTGTGCATCCCCTGCCTATCTCATCATGTCCCAACTCACCTCACCCATCTACACACAGGCATGTGACACTCCAGCAGAGGGACCTACCTAGCTCTGCACGGAAGGTCTGCCTCATCGTTTTCCACTCCACCTTGTCTCCCTCGCACTCCTGCCGGACAGTCTCCACGATCAGGTACATGATATTCAGTAGCACCCTACAAACAGCAGAGGATCAGACCCCACCACAGAATGAACAAGATGAGAACAGAGTAAAAAGCAGCTGCCTGGAACCTGTTGGCTTCAATTAAACAGACAGGGGCTTAGTCTACATTACAGTATGGTCAGCAGCATCTCATCTCCTTGCCAACACAGCTATGTCCACCAGCCTGGATACAGCTGAGCCAACACAAAAGAACTTCTGTCTGCAAAAGGTCTGTCATTCAAGGAAATGGTGAATCCAAACTGGCAGAAAAAGCTCTCTGTTGACACCACAGGTCTGCTGGCAAAGCTATGACAGCAGCTACCCAGAGATGCAGGCACTACAGTCCACTTCAATTCCTTCCCACAAAAGGAGGGGGCTACGAACAAAGAGAGGAGGGCTCCCACAGGTGAGTTGGGTACAAGAAACCCTCTAGCTGCAGTATGTGGGTCCAGTGGGTTGTCACCTTTAAGGAGGTCAGACAAATAAATGAGGAGGGAGCAGTTATAAGGCATTAAACGTATGATCACCATATAAAGTGGATATAAATCTCAGTCCCCCATTTTCCACATCTGCTTATTCTTCAGGATCAAGTATTCTCCACTGACCTTTGATAATGTTCATGCACATTAGAGAGGGTTTGCACTGGTGGAGACCAGTTTACTCATCGTAAGTTTTATTTGTATTTATTTCAAATGAGGGATCACCAAGCTGAACAGGCTAAAAACAACTGCCAGGCCTGAACTCCACAGCACACTTTTGACCCATTTGTAGTAATTCACAGGGAACAGTCTGATCCAGCATGGGAAAACTCTACTGGATTCATCAGCTCCAGTATTTTGCGGCTAGGAGTTGCCTGTACTCAATTCCTCAGATGTCAAGGCTGCCTATCATGTCTGTAACAGTTCCCACATTGCAGAAAGTGTAACCAAGGCAGTGAGGGCCAACATTAGAACTAGGAATAGTATTCAAGCCTCCCAAAGGCAGGCAATAAATCCCACAATGCACCTGGCCCAAGGCCCTTCCTCAATCCCACAGGCCTTTTGCTTAGCTCCTGATGTCCAGTGTTCAATCCCTTATTAGCTTAAGAAGGTTATTCACAAGGCTTCTTACCTCAAGTCTGTGCTATCAGCCAGGGAGATGGCAGGCTTCCTCACTGCACTGCTGCATGCTGCGCTGTTGCTAGAGAAGGAAACAGAATCAGCAGCTCAGATCAGGTTGCTTGCATCTCCCTCTCCCTATAAAGAAACAGCTGGGAAGTTTTAACACCAGCAGAAGTAACCAACTGACACACAGGAGCCAGCTGCTCTGGCTGGGATGCAATGCAATACTGGAAGCCTCCAAATGGATAATGCAACACCTGGAACAAACGCAGAACCCTTCATGCTTGCCAAAACTAGGGGTATCTAGATGGAGTTCCATTCTCCTCAGGGAAACTGATGATTTCTCAAACATCTCACTGATCCTTCCCCATCACCTCAGTACTTCAACCCATTTCTCAGATAGAAAAAAAACTCAGTGACTTGCCCAAGCTTTCAAGGATGTCAGAGCTGTGATTACCATTTAAGAGTTACTGGCTCTCAGATCTATAGTCATGCCACCCTTCACTCAAGTGTTAAGCTCTCCACTATGAAGAGAGACACCAAAAATAAAGCGCCCTCTCCTCAATGTATTTTTCACCCTGCGTTCCCATTAACAGCGAGCCAAGCATCTGCTCATGACAGATAGTGAGAGGTGACAGCCTCGCTCTCACATTACACAGATGGACTCCCAATAGGAATCACATTCTCCAAAACTGTCTGGCTCCACGCACATCTCCTATCCTTCTACCCACAGCAGGGGAGTGATCAAGTGAGAACACAGGAGATGACTTCTCAAGTATGCCCTTTGTTATTAAAAGAGACCAGCTGCTTTGCAATGGCCAGGAAGCTTGTCTCAAGAGACTGGAAATACGATAGATTTTCTACTGCAAGTCACCAGCTGAAACAAGCCCAGCTGCCACTTTCTTGACAACTGCTTGATAGTTTGTAGGACAAGCAGTTTTTACTAGCTAAGACCTCTGCAGTACAAAAACGCAGCACATTTGTCCACGGGACAAGGATTAGGGAGCAAATGGACCTAGTGGACAGTGAGAGCTGGTATTTCCACAACAAATTTGGAGCATATTGGTAGGGCAACATGAAAAGGCTTTTGCCTGTCATACAAAGTCCTTGGACATGAGGCCCAAACCAACCCACAGAAGTTAACAGGAGACTGCCCAGCAATGTCACAGGACCTCAGTTGGCAGCAGAGAACTGCTTACAACTGAGTACCTTTCACAAGCTGGAAAGATATCCAGGTACAGCAGTTCACAATCCAGTTATCAACTTGCTACTGGCACAGCTTTCCATCCTCCTCCCATCCCCTCAACTCTATGGCACTCACTCAATTTCCATGTTCAGAAGCTCCACCAGAGCATTGAAGGTACCAACTTCCAGCAGCAAGAAAACATTGTATCGCATCCAGGCCTGAACCTCTGCTTCAGAGCCACACTCTCCAAAGGTGCCTAGAAAAACATGATTACCGATTCATTGACAGATAGTGAGCCTGGCAGCACCTGGGGGCATCAGATGCACGTTTACAGGCAGGGGAAGGGTCTGTCCTTTGCTGATGTGGAGCTGCATTAGTGTTAGTGAAAGAGATGGACAAAACGCAGGTCACTTGTCTCCCATGGTTGGTCCAACTAATGGGAATGGTTGATTCCGTCAAACCTTGCACCGGAATTTTTTTCCAGGGTTGAATAAAATCATTCCAATTGCAACTTATTCAGTTAGAGCAGTGATTCTCAACCAGGGTGTTATAGCACCTTGGGGTACTGTCAAGGGTGGTGCAAGGAAAGGGTGGTACTGTCAAGGGTGGTGCAAGGCACCATACAATGTTAGCACTGTCATAAGATAAACACAGAGATTCCAAATAGAAATCCACAGCTCTGAGCCTTCCAAGTTCTCTGCAACCAAAAAACTGCACTATTATTTTTCCATAAGCAAGAAGAGTGAAAAGTAAGAGCTGGCATTTTCTGAGGGGCACCTCAAGTCTACCCAAGGGTCCGAAAAGGCTGAGAACCACCGAGATAGAATTAACAGGTCGCCCTGGAATTTTGTTAGCACACAAGAAAGAGACCAGTGTCCTGCCTGAGCCCTGGCCCGGGGATGGCAACTGTAAAAACAGGGCACAGAAGCTAGGGGGGAAAATTCAGAGGGTGCAGCATCTGTGAAAGGCCTCTCTCCATAGCCCCAGGCTTCCCACAGCACAGACAGCAGGCTTGATATGAGTGGCTGGAGCATTTAGCACCACACACTGTGCTATGGAGTGTTCTACTGGCAGTGGTAGGAAGGCTGCTGCAAGGCCCCAGACAGCTCTAACTTACACTGGAACCTCCTCAGATGCCAGTATAGGCAGAACAGAGAGCCCAAAGACAGCTTAAATAATATGTTATCAGAAGCACTTCTGAGAAGCACAGCTCTGACTCTCAAAACCATCTTTGCTCCAAACACTTGCGTGTCCTGGGCCTCAGAACCCAGCCCCAAAATGCAAACCCAGCTAGGACTCGAGATGAGAATGGTCTGTCTGTTTCACTGCTGGAAACTGAGCGACACACACTAGTAAAGAGGCAGGAAGAAGGGTATTTCAGGTCTCCTCCAGGCCATATACATGTCACAGGAAATGGTCAAGTTTCCCACGAGAAATGACACCATGCCAGACATCAGTGGAATTTGTCCCAGCAAAGAGGTGGCTAATCTGTGACAAAAGTTGCTGTTTAAATAGGAACTTAATGCCAACACAAATTTAACATCTGGCCAGGTAGATAGACCCG
>NW_005843044.1:233137-236684 GCF_000455745.1 Alligator sinensis
CCCCCCCCCACTGTCCCACAGTGCTCTGTTCTCCTTCCCCCCACTCCAAAGCTACCAAACTAGCAGACAGCTGGCTAGCAGACAAACCACAGAGTGATCTGTCAGGTATACTTGCAGGCTGCCCTATCCCATTGCTGCAGAGCAGAGACAGGAACAAGGCTGCTATCAGCATGGGCTGCCCAGGTGGGAAAACTGGTGCTCTCTGCTCTCCCAGCCTGCTCCCTGGCCCTTTAAACATCCTGGAACACTTGCAGATCAGGAGCCCAGCACCCTGGGGTGCCCGGTTCCAATGCTACAGGAACCCCTTTAAGCATTCTAGAACCTGTAGCTCAGGAGCCTGGCACACTGGCTGGCCCCATGCCAGGACCAGTTGAGCAACAGGTGCGAAGAGACCCCCTAAGGGTGGTGGCACTACAGAAATAACATTTCGAAGCAGCTTGAGGCAGCTGCAGGGACACAAAGGAAACTGATTTCAAATCTCTCTCTTTTTTTTTTAAACTAACACCCCTTACAGATTCAGCACAGAAAAAGCAAGAGCCGGGGTGATTTCAGGAGGGTCAAATCCCCTTAGCTGACATGGTCCCCTACCTTGTGCAACATAGAGGATGGCCCGGGCTACCTTGAGCCTTTTCTCCCTGGCAGTGACCTCCAGCCCATCGAGGAGCCGCATGGCATGAGTCCGGTGCTGATTGTTGTCCAGCTCGGTCCATTTCTTATCATGCACTGAAAAACCAAGAACGATCACTTTGGTGAAATGGAAGGACTAGCTATTTCTATACCTCCCTAAAAGCCACAACACCACGGACCAGTTGCAGCTCCTCTTCCTATGTAAAGATGCAGATTACACTGCCAAAAATTCAGGGTATCCAGTATTGACATTAAGATAGACTGTCAATCTGGGCAAGATGTTCATCACAACCCTGGAACAGAATATAAACATATCTGATCTGCTAGAGGTCACACTGAGGAGACTCACTAATGCCAGCTACTGCAAGATCAGATTAATGAGACTTATCCTTTGAAATATACATCAGCAACAACCAGAAATCAGTAGAGTCTAATAGCTGGTCAACAGTAGGTCAGGCTTCCCAAACTGTCTGGGTCTTGTACCATAACATGGATAATAAAAGTTAATACTAGGTCATTACTGCTGCCCTTAACATCAGTTATCCAACAACCTAAGAGAAACTGCAGAATTGTTCTTCCTTTTTCCCTATTTATATTTCCCTTTTCCTTTCTCTGCTTGCCCATTCCTCCCTTCACATGCCCTCTAGGAGTTTGCCACATGCCCTATGAGATACAAGTATCCCAGTTTGAGACCCAAAGGCATAGGTAAAATAAGTTGATTGTTCATAGTGCCTTCCACAGCCACAATTGGCACTAACTGTCCACCACATTTAGAGAGATAAATTACTGAATGAGCCAGAAACAATGTGCTCATGGGTGAGGTACATTAGCAAGGTGTCCCTTGGATAGAGACAATATTTGCCAGCAAATACTGTAAGTTGTAAACCAAGTAAGGGATGTTTGTAGTCAGTTCCTGCCCTGACACAGGGATAACACATCAGTACATGCATCTCCTCATGTATGTTCTACAGGTGACCCTAAAACCTATGAACAGGGGACAAGGAGGGAAGAATAAACTTCTCTTACCGTGGACCCTAAAGTCTTCCTCAAAGCACTTTCGGTTCAGCTGGAATTCTGGGCCTTCCGTGTAGCTGTACAGTTCTGCCAACATACCATAAACCGTGTCTGGTTGTTGTCAGTTTTCTTTCAGCATCCCCCCCAAAAAGTACTTCTCAAAGACTGCCTACAGTAGTCATGTAACTAACAGGCGCAGACCAGAACACAATCCTAAAGCTCCTGACAATCAGGTGTGTTTTTTTTTCTTTTTTTAAAGTCCCCATCACTCACATTTCACATAATCAAGAGTTTAAAACAATAAAAAACCCAGCGCGTTATGCAAGTGAAATTTAACATGAAAACTTTTGATGGTTAAAACTATTATTGCCAAACTAAAGATGTCTTTAAATTAAGAGAAGATATTTTTGCCTAGAAGTACTTGTAATCCAAATAGCAAAGCAACTGTTAGGATGACAACCAAAAACCCAATTAAAAAGAAAGAAAAAGACACACTCAAACGGAACCAACAGTTTCCGTTGTCCGACTCGAGAAAAATAAAACACAGCATATGGCAAAAACTATGGTTCAAAATAGCATTAGCTTTACTATAACACAACACTGAGATGCAGCTAAAGATGAGTGCATAGCAAAATACAACTTTTCTTTAGAGATCAAGAGGGATTAAATTCCCTTACCAGATAACTCCGCAGCCCATTTATCGGTATCTGCATATTCAAACTCCAAGTCTGGGGATTCAGAATAGCCCTGGTGACAGAAGGAAAATTCACTTTTAAACAAAGCACGTTTCATTAAAAAGCATCAGTAAATCAGTCAGAACATTAAAAGTTAACCCCCTGCTGCAGGCTCATGCTGCATCTTCAGCCGAACACCCGGCATTTACCAGCAGATCTGAAATGTTTCTGAGGCAACCTGCTGTGTTATCCCCCGTCTTCTGGGCTGATGTAATACTGACTGCTCTCTTGTGTAACCTTGCTCTGCGCTGCTGCGCGCAGCCGTACGTGATCTCTACACACAACTGGCCTCAAGACAACTTGGGGCGTGGGGATCTCCTCAAGTGAAAATCACTGTGTAAAACAGACAGAAGCTCTCGTTTAATCCTAGCATTAAAGGTCTTGACCACAGGGGCCTCAGAGACCGTACTGATGTCAGACAGCATGAACCCCTGCAGAAATGCCTCGTTGGGATTTCACGTGCAGGAGGGCCCTCCACGCCGAGTAAGAAACAGACAAAAACAAGAAGTCCAAGAACACGGGGGAAAAGTGCCTGAGTGCAGGGGGGGGATAACAAGCCAGCGAGACGCCGGAGTCGCTTTAAGCCACCTGTCACAAGAAGAAAGGATCATCCTGCGCCTTTCCGAGGGGAAAGGGAAAGCTCTTCCTCGGGACTTCCTCAAGACACAGCCTTAATCTCCTGAGAAGAGGCCCTTTGGCCAGCCCTAACCGAGCTTTGCAACGGGCAAGCCTCCGGCTTTGAGAGCCTGGCCCGTCGCACCCCCACCGCTGGGAGCTCCTTCTTCTCCATCAGCTCCTGGGAAGGAGGCGGCATTTTCTTCTTTGAAAGACGGTGATCAATGTCCCAAGCAGCACAGCAGACACGACTCGGAAACGACCTGCTTGCGGGGCTGGGAGGGGACATGGCGTCCAGCCCCCCTGTACCACCCATCCCCCACCCGACCAACCCCCTGCCTGCCACAGGGACGGGCACCGTAGGGGGTGTCAACACACGCGAGACGTGGGGGCACAACCCCCCTCCATGCCCATCTAACCCCAACCCCTCCGCTGACCTCCGAGTCCTTGCGCTGGTTGCGGTTGAACTCGCGGCCCTTCCCGCCTGCCAGGCCCGGGCCTTGCACTGGGCCTGGACCCGGACCCAGACCCGGACCCGGCCCAGGCCCAGGCCCCGG
>NW_005843044.1:236787-248160 GCF_000455745.1 Alligator sinensis
TAGCTCCGCCCCCCCCCAGCGGCCATGCTGGATATGACCGCCGCTGATGGGCCCCGCCCTGCGCGGCCATACTGGGTGTGGCCATCAAGGAGCTTCTTCCCCGCCCTGCGCCCCGCCCGGGCGGCCATATTAGGTGTGGCCATCTCAAGGTAGACCACAGAAAGCGATTTAAACTCATCCCCGAGCCCAGTTGAGGCCTGAAGGCGTCATGGCCTGGTCCGAGCTGCCAAAGCACCGTCATTAACGCCGGGGAAACTGAGGCACAAGTGGAGGAAGTGATACACCCAAGGCTGAACAGGAAACAAGTGGCAGAGGAAAGGACCCCGCTTGTCCCCAGGCCCCAGCTAGTGCCAAAACCTTCAAGCAGCTTCCCCAGGGTACCTCTAGCCCCCACAATTGCTTCCACCAGGGGGAAAAAAAGAGCCCCTGTATTAATGGTTCAGGAACGTATTTGGTAGCCGTGATGGTCTGAGACAAAAAGAAATGCAAACATCTCATCAGGCTCTGGGCATATTCAAGACGGGGACAGGCCTTTGAGCCCGAACACTTGCAGAAAAAAAGAGAATTTTTTTTGCGATTTCTTAGTTGGGCTAATAAAAGGTATCGTTTCTCAACCAACAGGTCTGTATTCTTGTATTCGCAAGGGGCTCTGGTAGCATTAAGGACCTGTCTCAGCAGGGGAAACACCATGACCATGAAGTGGCTTTCCCACTGGCCTCCCACTTTCACTTCCAGTGGGAAGATCTCGGATACACGCCAATGTTATGGAAATAGGGGACTCCTCCCTAGCTTGCTCTTGCGGCCGTATGGCCGAGGGCAAGCAAAACTCGGGGGCATCCGAACCCCAAGCCTCTGGGCTTGGGCCTGCACGTAGGATGCCTGCCAAAGACATCGCAAACCTCTGAAGCCCCACGTGGGGTGGAGGATGCTTGCCGGTAGCAGGGCCACATCTGGTTCTTGAAAGATTCACAAATTTGGAATGGATTTGGCCGATTTGACTTGGGACATGAAAAATTTTCCAAAAAAAGCACAAACCTATCCCAAGTCCGGCAGCAGCAGCGGTCTCTGCTATTTGCTTGGCTCTCTGAAGCATGGGCTACGTGCAGCTTCATAGGAAGAGCCCAGTCACCCATTTGGTGTTTTCAGCCGGGCTCTGAAAAGAAGGGGACGGGACAGTACCAGGGTTTGGCCTGGTAGTACGGCAAGTGCCACAATGCCCGCTTGGAGCCGGGTAGCCTTGTAAGCTGCAAGCCGACAGGTGGAAGTCCTGGGGGTGCCGGGGGCAGAAATGGCAACACGCCCTTCTTTGCATTGCTTGCTCAGGGCATGCACGCTCATCCACGCAAGCAGCTTTTGCATAAGGTGGCAGGCAGCTCACAGCAGGCTCTAGAGCAGATGGGCGGTAGGAGGTTGTTCATATGTGACCAGCTCCTGTTTAGCTTGATTATGAGGGTCCAAGCCCAAGTGAGGCTACCTCCGAGGGTCTATGCCCACTGCCCTGTTTTAAAAGTGGCTTAAGGTGTTCCCATTCTCTTGCTATAAAGTGGTTATTAAAATACCAGCAACCAAGCTAATAAGAGATCCTGGAGTCCTAACAGCTCCCAGTACACAGGCTCCAAAAGGCCAGTGGCCCCAAGCAGCTTTGCTCAGAGAAGTAGGCATGTCGACACTGGCAAAGTTCCTCCTCCCCACTACTGACTGAGCAGGATTTTGTTACCAACCCCGGAAACGCAAAATAGAGCGGGCAGATGGCAGGGAAACATGGCGCCGGCGCTTGTCTGCAACAAAGCTCTATGAGGGTTGCTCAGCTGACTTCAAACTGCAATCATGCACCTCAACAAAGCTCAGTGATAAAGAAAAATGTAAAAAAATAACTAAGGGAAGGAACTTCCGTCCGAGTCTGGTTAAGTTTCATCTTCTTGCTTCCCTGGTGCTTTTCACTCAGAGGCGTCGGTGCTTCACCCAAAGATCAGCACTAGCGTTTATGTGAAGAAATTGAAGCCACAAATAGGATCCACATCTCTGGCTTTCCCCACTCGGTGAACCCCTGGCAGACACTAGCCCTGGACATGCTAAGCCAGTAGTAATGAGGCTGGCAAACTGGTTACATTGGAATTTGAACCATTTTAGACATCCTAGGCCTGAGAGGAAGGGTGTTCAATTTTAAACCTGATTTCTTCAGGGAGCCCCCATGTCAGGCTAAGCACCTTGTCATCAAATATATCTGCACTGCACCTCCAGGGAGCAGCAAGGACTGAAGGGGGGGAAAAAAATCAGAGTAGGTGGTCATCAAGTGTTTTATTGACAGACAGTTTCCATCCTCCAAAACAGAGGATCCCAACCCCGGGGCCATGTCCACGAAGGCTTGGCTGCTGGACCGGAAGTGATGGGCATACTGCAGACTGGCAGCCAACCCTTTTTTATACTGAGTATATAAAAAAGGGTTGGCTGCCGGTCTGCAGTATGCCCATCACTTCCAGACTGCAGTATATTGGCCCACAGTTTGCCGGTCCACTGTCTAAAAAGGTTGGGAACTGCCGCTCTAAAACTTCATCCACAGGACTGTGTTGAACATCAGCAGGCTTGTAAAGGGACCTTGAAGGGACACTAGTTAAACAAACACAAACACTAGGTGACATCTGTATCAACAGGCAGATAGAGAGCAGATTCCTTTAGCAATTTGCTTCAGAATTTGCTGGTCGTAACAGGAGCCTGATGCATCGGTATCCTACGCCAGTATAACACAGCTCAGTAGCAGAGCCCTTGTCAGTGGGGCTGTACAGAAGGATTCCAGTGTGTCTGAATGAATCTAGTAAATGCAGAAGAAAGACTTGTGTCTCCAGGTCATTGCTTTGTATCCATAAGAAGCCTACCAGTTACATAGCCCATCAATTAAAGGTCTGACCACCTCATCAGGAGGATGAACAGAGGGATAGCAGTGCAACTCTATACCTAGAGCAGTCGCACACTGTTGGCATGATCAACCTCCACTGCGGCAATGGCTACTTTTGTATGCCCCTCTCCCCACCACCCACTCAGTTAAGCTGCTGAGGATGAAGTGTGTGCCACCATGTGTTTGTCTGAGCAGGTCCTGATTAAAAGGGGCAACCAACAGCTCTGTTCCCATGCCCAAAATGGCAACAGCTGACCTGCTGATGAGAAGGTGCCAGGCTATGTCTTTAAAAGAAGCTTCCCAGGCAAGAGATGTCGTTTTTCTAATCGTTTTTAATTAGACTTTAATGATTTATTGCTCATCTGCAAGGATTAATATTGCATTCATTAAAAATCATTCATATACAAAATAAACCTATCCCTCCCAGGTCGATGAGGACATGCTCCCTCTGACAGAATCAAGGTTTCCCTAGACGTGGGACCATTTGTTCCATTGTGTCCTTTTGTTACATGGCTTATACAGAGATGAAGCCCTTAAGCTAAGATTCCTTTTGACACTAACACTGAGACAGACAAATGGAACAGAGGGGGTCTGGACTCTGGAACTGCCCAGGATCCCACCCCCTCAACAGTCACAAGGGCAAACATTTAGGAACATATGTGGGCTCTGCTTGGTTGAGTGGGAGACCAAGTCTGCTCTGAGATCCAGGGCTGCGATTACAAGAGCTTCCTATGCACGTACAAAGTGAGGAGGGAAAGCGCAAGCCAGAGTCCTGGTGCATGGCAAACCCTCTGGATTGCATCAACAATTAAGAGAGCTTCCCCATGTTCCCAGCCATATCCTCTTCACTGGGTGAGAGACAAGGAGACCAAGACCTCCAGCCCCCCGCCCATAAGAAATCACAGACTTGTTGGTTCAGTGGAAATCCAGGCTGCAGAGGAAGGGGTACAAGGGCAGACTACAGCAACCCTTACACTCAAGGCATGGTCCTTTGGAAGCGGGTCTGGCAGTCAGAGGCAGCCAAAGGCAGCAACGAGTCAGCAAAGAAGCTATGTGCATCTCAGAGAAGGGGCAGAAAAGATGACCAAGGAGCTGTGCTGGACTGTAAAGAAGAGAGTGGGGAAATAAGAGACTAGCCACTGGAGGCACTGCATGGTTTTGGGAAGGTGAGCTACCCCTTTTAATCTTAACTTAGCCTCTGTTCTGATCAACTAAGAGCTTTTATCTCCTACACAGAGCAAGCAGCCAGCATCACCCACAAACAAGCAGAAGTAGGTTTCTTAAAGAGAGCACTAGGAATGTATCCTCCGTATGTGGGCAAGATTGGCCAGAAAGTGACCTCGGATAGCAAGGGAGCACAAGAGGCGATGGCTGCGGTCCACTGTAGCACCTTGATTGTCTTTGTACCAGCAGATTCTAGCAGAATTGGAAGTACCTGGACCAATGCCACATGCTCAGCAGAAATCCCTTTGTGAGCTGGGTCCCTGGAGCTCTTTCATTTGTACATTCACTGAGCAATGAATTGAAATCAAGGCTGTACATTCTGTGCTGTGATTTTTGTCACATTAGGTTTGGAGCCAAGGGCTGAAAAACCACAGAGGCATTTTGGCCCTTCTGCACGGAGCTGGAATATGTTGAACCAAGTAAAATAGGACAACCTGCCACCTAAGGGGCTAGGGAGGGAAGAGCTGATTAAAGCAGCTGAAAGGCTTTAGAAGACAGCAGTGCAGTTGGCCAAGGATTCTGCCTCCAACGTTCAGTTGCTATGAACAGAGCCTGAAGATGGAGCTAAGTGCTTTGCAGAACGGTCCATCGCCCGCAGGATTTAGACTTCAGCATGAGAGCTATGCTGCTAGAAAAGCTGACAGAAAAAGGTGCTACATCATCAAATGTCTCCCATGTTAAGCAGGGGACAGGAGCAGGAAGGGCCATCTCTGTGTCTAAACTCACTTCTGCTTAGAAGCCCAGGGAGTTCACAGGAGGCTCCAACGCACACTGGAGCCCTCCAACAAGAACTGCCCTTAGCTGGACGGGCGGCAGCATGTTCTTAGCTGCCCCCGACAGACCCACAGTGTTTCCACTCGGAAACACCTCCATTAAAACTTTTTAGGCTCAAAAATAAAAGGAAAAAAATGATTTTTTAAAACTCAAATAAGGTGCAATTTGGCTAAAAAAAAAATACCTAGGAAAATGAGGATTATGCTGGTTACCAATCCCCATTCAAATTCAGATTAGCACCCTGAAACAGAATAGATAACACCCACTGAGGCTTACCCTTACCAGGCTCCAAACCACCTCCACATAGGAAATTTGGTCTGGGGTTATTCACCAATTCCCTAGCTGGCCATTAGGTGCCACTCTGCTCCAATGCACTGAACTAGCAGCTAAAAACTGGGCTCGTTAAGGCAATTTAGAAGTTGCAGATAATCCTGCACAGAAAAAAAAACATATAGTACAGTATATCAGTATTTTCAGGTATCCCAGCTAAGGTGCACTGGAAAAGGTAAAAACCACCGCAGGAATTAATCACTCTTCATGATCAGGAAAGGAAACCTTTCCATGAGCGAAAGCCTGAAACCATGCCGGTTTTGGCCATGGAGCAGTAAAGCAAATCCCAGGTTTTCTGCCAGGATCAGACAGAGAAAGATGCGATCACATGAAAAAGTCAAACAAAAAAGTGACATTAAAATCACGCTGATAAAAGAAAAATAAAAACAGCTTAAAAAAAGAAAAGAAAAGGAGTAAAACAAAATAAAATGATCTTTAAAAATAATCTCTAAACTGTCTCGTGTGGTCTGGTCCTTCACCCTTACGGTCCATCAGTATCTGTAATGGAAGGAAAGGGGGAGACCAGTCAGGCACTGAGTACTGTCTGGGGACCAACATCAAAGCAAAACCTTGCAACTGCGAAGAACTGTTTCCCCTCCATGTGTCAGAGTTCTTGTCCCCTCCAATGCAATTTCCCAACCCACCCAAGCATCAGCTCCACACCTTCATCTTAGCTAATTCTCCAAATCTCTCCAGAGCTAGGAGGATGCTGGTCCATGTCCCGGTCAGCTAGACAGCACTAAGAGAAAATAACCCAACCCTTGTTGGCTCACAAGAGAGGCTCAATCCATGATCCTACCACTGAAAAGGGGCATCAGAAGATATCAGACAGATTCTTTAATCCCCCCAAATACAAAGTTACCTGTAATAGTTGGGTTTGAAAGGCCCGTTTTTGTTGAGTCCCATATATTTTGCTTGATCGTCTGTTAGCTCCGTCAGATGAGCATCAAAAGAAGGCAGGTGCAAGCTGGCAACATATTCATCTGGGCAGAGTAAAGATGAAACCAGAGGAAATTACGTTAGGTGGACTTACCCTTCTAAGCACACTCTACAGGACTGACAGTGTGATAAATGGCAGACTCGTGCTAACATACTACTCTATGGCACCCACACTTTTTGGATAAGTGCAGTAGATGAACTTATTCAGAATACAGTGGACAGGATCAGAGTTCCAGATAAACCCAATAAAAAGTTGTGTGTTGAGAAATTGATAGACTGGATCCAATTTACCATAGAAGAACATTTTCCATTGTAGGTCTCGGGCTAGGAAAAACTGCATAGATTAGGTGGAGGAAGGGCACTGAAAAGGGATACAAGCTTACAGGCTGAATGAGCTGGGAGTTACAAAGATGCCCAAGCTTCATATTTCAGGGAAGAAGGATTGCCAGTGTAAAGTCAGGAAGAAACCAACCCATGGGATGGCCTTGCAGTTATAGGACTCATCTTTCTCCGATGCGTCAAAGCAGATGGATCGGTGTGTTCCAAAAGAGCAAGCCCTATGTGCTTGAAGTGCTGCATGTTAACAGCTCTAAAAAGCCTTGTCACCACCCAGCATTAGTATGTGCTAATGGCATAAGCAGATATTTAAACGGTTGATCGGGGCACTTCCAGGCTGTTGTTAGATAAGCAATGCGATTGGCCAAAGTTCAGATGTGTAAAGTGCAAGGTAAGGCTACAAGCTCAGAGGTGCGGTGCTTTATCAAGAGTCACCTCTAGGCTTTCCATTGTGTGAGAAGCACCAATGCAACAAGCAACAGTGTGCAGAGGCCTGCTGCAAAAGGTAACTGCTTTTAACCCACTTTCCTAGATTTCATGTAAACATGGTTAACGCTGATGTTGACTGACTGCACTCACTCAAACTAAGTTAGGCTACAGCTCCCAACATACTGTATTTGAAGCTGAGCTGCCACTCCTCTTAGCCGCCACAAAAGCTACCACTAATGGTAACTTGGCCTTCAAACCAGCTACATATTTCCGCTTCAAACCTTAGTCTTAATATTTAAAATAATCTTCCTGATCTCCCAGCATAGAGAGAAGAGCAAACTGATCCAAACTGGGCAGGGAAGAAAACTGTGGCTTAGAGCCCTGTCAGGCAGAATAAGCCCCTTTCCCTCTTTGGGAAGGCAGAGGAAGCATTCGAGAACAAAGACAAATCCAACCCAGCTGGTCGGCAGCGAGTGCTGGCTCACTAAAGGTACACACACATTGTCACAATTGTCCACACACAAACAGCAAGGCCCCCTCAACCCCCATACGCTTTGGCAACCTCTGCTGAACAATCTTGTGCTGTCCCTTTGGACGACAGGTTTCCTCTCCTATAAGGAGCAAGAAATGGACCAGACAGCACTGAAAAGCGTGACAAGATTGTGACTGCTAACAACCTAGCAGGGTTCTGATCAAAGCCGACAGGACTCTACAGACCCCTTTAATGCCATTCAAGATCAAGCAGTTCCCTTTACTCACCCATTTTCTTAGGCAGCAGATACACGTCTTGTTTGTAACGTCCCTCAGGAGCATTGTAGAGCTCGATCAAAGCCAGAGCCTACAGGGATCATACAGAGTCGGTCAGTCATGGAAACGGAGTGCAACGGCATTAACTAAAGAAGAGCTACCCATGGTTTCTGCCATGCAGCCACAAGAACGATTCATCAGCTGTGATTTAGAGGGACAGTGTGAAATCAATTTTGGTCCACAGTTCCGCCTCCTACAAAACCCATCAGCAATTAAATGGTTCCGATGGAAGGGAAACATTTCTGTCCTTGGACCTGCATTTCAAGTGCTGCTGCTTTAGAACTGGAGAGGGAAAGTGAGCAGCCCCTTTTAATTGTCCAAACCAGGGCTGCTCAATCCCCAGCCCCTGTCACTGTGTCACCCAGCCTGCAGGACTCCTTACGAGTCCATAGGGAGGCTTGCAGGGCATGGCCCTGCATGCCAGGTTGGGCATGTGGGGCGGCATGGGGCCACTAGAGCCTGGTCCCCACACACAGGATTGAATGGGGACAGCATGGGGCCCCTGGAGCCCAATCCTAGTGGGAAGGGGCAGTGCAGGGCCCAATCCTGGCACAGGGTTTTATCCAGCCTGGTCAGCCCCATGCTCCTCATTTGGCCCATAGTGCTGAAAGGTTGAGCACCACTGGTTCAACCTGTTTGCTTGGTATAAGTGAACTGCAGATATGGTAGAGAAGTAAACCAATGATAACATTCTCTTAAAAATTCTATGGCTGTCAGAAACAGCAATTCGCACAACAACTCCCTTCTGCCGTGCTCAGTGAGCTTTACTTTAGATGAAGTTTGTCCATTTGCTACAACTGGATTTCCCATTGTGCCCGTTTCTCTGGCTTACACCGGGGTTGAGATAATCTTGGCTGCCTGTTGCACAAGGCCAAGTACAGTCAGCTCTCCATCAAATTGGCAAGAGTGGAGCTTATAAAGTTGGACCCATAATGAAAAATACAAGTGGCCACGGTGATGGGCACCCATCTGAGGTGACACTGCTGCTCTCAAAGCCAAAAGCCACTTGAACACTATTTCATCCAAGCCCAGTTCCAAGTAATAACAGTTCTAAAAAACACAAACAGCTGAAACCTTGCAAGTCAGTGAAAGCGCTTGCTACCCAAGGGCTCTCTCTCAACCCCAAGACCACAGGAGGCCATGAACTGCTAACTCCCCCATGTGGAAAGGGAGCCCTGGGCATGGCAGGTGATGAAATGTTTCTTGAACAAACCTGAGTGGTAGCGGTGATGGACAAAACAAAGGTGGGAACCGTCGAACAGCTCAGGTTGAGAAGACGACCCTGAAAAGGACAACAGGATGAAGGCCAACTTCAGTGCACTGGAAGCTCAGAATCCCCACTGCCCTCTCAGCCACAATTCTTCACTCTTATTAAAGCTGCCAGTCCGTGGCATCAATCAGCCCAGACTCGCTCACGTTCCCCATTTGGATTCCTTCCTTGAAGGCAGGTCCTGTTGTCCCAGTTGAGTAGGGATGGCAGGCTACTAGCCTAGCAGCCCAGATTCCCACCCAAACTCCTGCTCTTCACTTAAAGACAGAGACAAATCATTGTCATGAAGGGACAATCACTCTGGCCATAGGTGCTTCCCTTGGGAAGAGGATTTTTGGGGCCCAAACCTGAGAAAAAACAAGTAATATTTCTTAAGAAAAATGACTAAGGCCAGGGATCCGAGTTTTCCATTCACTGTGGGAAAATGTGGATTTTCTCCTTTAACGGAGAAAAATGCAGGAAACTGCAGTTTTCCCCTTGCAGACCGGCAGAGTTTCACCCTGCAAGGGGGCTGCCTGGGGTTGGGGGGAGTGGGAAGTATGACTGGAGGCAGGGGGGCAGCACCTGGATCGGTGCATGTGTGCATGCACAAGTGTGTGCACAAGCATGTGGCAGTCAAGCAGCAGCGGAGAGCAGCTCCCTCCAAGTAAATCTAAGGAGGAGGGAAAGGGGCACAGGTGACACATTGGGCAGCGGGGGCTGGGGGTGGGTGTAAGATTTCTGCACCCACAGAGGGGTGCAGAGCTGCAGCCAGGCCAGATCAGATCTGGGCAGGAGCTGCCTCCACAGCTCACCTGGTGGGACCTGGCATAGGCAAGAGCAGCATGCCATCACAGCCACCAAAATGAGGTGTGGCAACATGGAGTTGTGCCCCTGCTGCTGCTGTGCAGGCAGGGGGTATCTCATTTTGGTGGCCATGGCAGTGCGGGGCGGTGCTCCCTCCCATGCTGGGGCCTGCCCGCTGGGCCATGGCTCCTGCCCAAAGCTGATCCAGCCCAGCTGCAGCCCCACACCCCACTGTGGGAGCAAGAATCTTGGGGGGCAAGTGCTCCCCCACCCCCAGGATCGCCTGTGCCCCCCTCCTACCCCCATGCGTCACCTGTGCCCACAACGCCCTTGCCCACACACTAGGGAGCTGGGGCCACAGGTCCATCATCTTAGCCCCCCCCCACCCGCACCTCCCCCAGCAAAAATAAAACTTGGTGCCTACAATTCCAGCAGCAAAACTGTGCTACGCCCAGAGAATTAAGAGTGATTGATTGAACAGAAAGGAAAAACATGACCCATTTGATAGCTTATTGGTCCTTCCTAAAACAAGATCTAGTCTGCATTGTTTTAATTGGTAGGCATAAACCCTGGCTGTTAAGAATGAGCCTGCAGGTAACTGGCTAGCAAGACACCATAGGTGAAACACAGGTCCTGCCTACCCCTTCGAGAAAACTCAAGCCAAGAAACCTTGTGACTACACTAGTTCTATGGCCATAATCTTCTGCCTCACAAGCAAAGACACTTCCAGCCACAGATATTGGTCTTGGTTATTATACCATAGCTTGGTATCTAGCCAATTTCCAACTCCACATCTGCCTGCAACTTTCTCCTGCCTAACAGGACGTACAGGGTCTCCATACAATGCAATGCTTCAGCACTGACATTGCTGCAGCATCCATAGCCCATCTTCAAGGACATACCTCAGCCAGCAGCACCACCCGCTTGCCATCTGGCCAGATGATGTGATCCACCTGTGAGCGTACACGCTCCCAAGTCAGCTCTGGGGTACGGAGACTAGTCTGCACAGGAAGAGAGAGAAACAAGCCAGAGTTATCACTTACTGACTGCCTTCCTTGGATCACTGTGGAAAGGGACAGAAGCCAGCTCCCTGAAGTGAGGAGGTAGGAAGGCAGGGGATCATCACCAATGGGTTGGTCTGAACTCAGCAATGAAGCTGTGGCTCAAGGACCAACCAAGACAGGTGCTGCAGCTACTCACCACATCAATTTCTGTGTTGGAATGGCCCATGTTACACACAATGCAGCTGTTCTTCATTCGATCCAGATGTTCCCTGGTCACCACATTCTTGTTTCCTGCAGGGAAAAAAGCAGCAGCTAATGTAAACCCAAAGTGACTACAAGGACATCTACCAACACCTCCCTCCATTTGATGGGCTGAAGATTGCAGCCTCAAGTCTCACGAATATTGCAAGCCTCAAACAGAACAAGTGAACAGTCTGGCCAGGGTGATCATCCTAACAGTCTAGCAGGGCAGGCTGGCTGACACACGCCACTAGAAAAATGGGAAGGGAAAGAAACAAGGGGGAGAGGGAGGAGCAGCAGCAGCCCCAGATGAAGACTGATCTTGGGGTTACTTCCTGCTG
>NW_005843044.1:248191-256680 GCF_000455745.1 Alligator sinensis
TTAACGTAAGCACAGGTGTGACCTCTGCCAACTTAGCTGGCTGTGGCACAGAGATTTTTTTTAGGGATAAATTCACACTGGTGGCTCTGGATGGTAAAGTTCCCCAGGCAATAATGACCCCCAAACAACAGGGGAAATACATATGCTCAGGGATGACCTCTGTTTCTTCCCAGTGAACCCAAGAGTCCCCCTGATGCACCCTGCCCCATAGCAAACATAGCTCACATTTTTTACACCAGGACACAGCAATGGACCCAACTTTTCCCTCACCCTGCCTTGTACTAACTGCCATGGGAGACCTGGACTAGTTTGATGAGCTCCTGCTAGCAGCTAAACTAGTGGAGCTGGTTCTGCAGCTCAGCACCCAGAGGCAGGTGATTTTGGGAGTCACAATTGCTACTCCTCAGGCCGCATGTGAGAGCTGAGGTGGAACAGGTGCTAACATGCATGGTTGACAGCTCAGCGGTCACAAGTTCAAGGCCACAGCAGAAGCATTCATGGCCTGGCCTATCAAGTGCCAATGGATCTGCAAATTCTGCTAAATACCTTGTTGCTAGGATATGAAAAAGAAAGGAAGGCTGCATTTGTAACACATCAGAAGAATGAGCACATGGGAATCCTTCCAGATACTAGTAGAGATAATCATCACCTTGTACATGGATGCAAAACAAATCCTCAGAAGTTTCTTTTACCTGAAGCAAGCATCAACCACCACCTTTCCTCCCACATGTCCTACCTGTGCAGGTTATAACAACATCCATCTGACGGATGACTTCATTGAGTTTCACCACCCGGAAGCCGTCCATGCTGGCAAAAGGAAAGGGGCAGAGTGAGAAGAAAAAATGATGCTCTCCGCTTCCCTGGAAAGCTGAAGCCAAGAAGGAACAAAACAGCATTGCAAGGTCTGCTCCGGTTACATAACTGTTGTAGGCTTCCCATCCATGCCCTTTTGGGAAGGCAAGAACATAACCAGAGTACATTATTGCATGGTGAACTCTGTAGAAAGGATCCTTTGTAAAACCCACAGTTACAGATGTCATGGAGCAACTAAAGAAGTCTGTGATGTTCACATCCAGGTTGGAATATCGGAAAGCAATGGATTCTCAAGCCATCCTTCTCACTTGGCCAGCTTGAAAGCACCTAGCAATCATTTTATCTAGACCCTGCTGATTAATCTGAGCCAAGGATACAGGAACTCAAAGGCTACGGAAGTCTACCACAAGATTTACACCCTCCTAGAAGACTAACCCATGGGTTATGAGGCTCTGGGTGGAGAAGGAATCTTCCTGAGCAAGCTACCTTCACTTCAGCCCTTTGATCAAGCTCTAAGGAGGTCTCAGTGACTACCCAGTCTTGCACTTAGGACTGATCTCTTGAGACCAAACCCACATTAAAAGCCCCTTTAGCTCACCCCCAGATGCAATCCTGAGCACCAGAGCCCAAGGTCAAGCTTCCCCTGGTCTGCTCCACCCACGCAGTGTGTTCAGAATCTGCTCAAGCAGTACAGGGCATGGCTGAGGAAAGCTGTCAGCAGTGATCCCACAACTCCCTGTACCCGTCTTCCAGCCCCGTGTACACTGCTGGCTCTCTCAAATGCCTGTAATTAGAGCCAAGCACAAAAGCTGAAACACACAATCAGCCAACTGATTCTCAGAAAAGCTTCATTTGAGGAAGAGGAAGCTTCCTTGTGTACAGCCCTTCTAAGAATCAGTGTGCTCACTATTGTTTCCCTCTGAGTCTGCCCTCCTCCTGTGGTTTTGCAGTGATCTCCCTATGAGGTAATGCAGAGGCACCTCGTGCATCTTGGGCTAAGAAAATGGATTTCAGGTTCAACTTTAAGAAGTGGAGACAAAGCCTAAGAGGCCAGACAAACAGTGAGAGATTCTCACTCAGCAGCATTTAACACTTCACCTCTTACCAGGCTTGGAGAGCACAGATAGGGTCAATCTCAGTGATGTAGACTATGGCTCCTAGGGCCTTCAGAGCTGCACAGCAACCCTTTCCAACCTGCAACACAAACCACAGTGAAAAAGCCTCAAAACACAAGAACTACTAGATGCCCACTGACAGGCCACACACGCATTCGTGTTATAATTATAGGTGTCTGTGCTCTGAGCAAGATTCTAATCAGATACCTGCCAATTGCCAAGAACCAGCTCAAACCCCAGCTCAGGAGCAGAGATATGCTACAACAGCTTTACAACACACTTGCCAATAGGCACTTGCTCTTTAGAACCCAGATCTTCCCCTCATCTAAACGTCTTTCCAAGACCACCTGCTTGGAGTTCCTGCCTTTGGCATAACATCCAGCAGACAGAAGGGTTCCAGAAGGAACACATTAAGCTGTCAAAACAGACATTAAAGCCACAGGGATCCCATCTCACTTTTATTTTGAAAGTAAATACGTTCAGACCGGGATCTGTGTGAACCTCCAAATGTTCTTTCTTAAAAAATAAAATAAAATAAAATAGCAGCGGTGAATTATAACTCTCCAGCACATACATGGGGTGGACAGGCTGACTCCACTCTCCAGCCTCTGGTATCTCATGTTTAATATGGAAAAACAGGCTGATGAGACTACAGATCCCAGCATGCAATGTGGCAGCTTGTTCTGAGCAGACAGGCAAATTACAGGCAAGGTGTGGGCTGTCGCCAGATTGCCAGCATGGTTTCTTGGTTAGGCAAAGTTTGGGCTCCTTTGATGCAAAAACAAACTAACAAGCATATTCCAGGGGAGAAGAGCACCGACGGCTACTGCTAGTGCCCCAACTGTGCTGGACACAGCCTTTAAAATAAACACACACACAGATATCACATGTTCAGGGCAAGGTGTCAGCTGCCTCTTTTGTGGTATCTCTTCTCCAATGACTCAGAAGATGCACAAATCCCCATTCCCCACAACCCCACCCAGCATAATCCAAGGGGTCTGTTAAACAGAGAGCTCCAAAGGACTTGAGAGTCCTCCGTTAACTGACCTCCTTCAGAAAGCAGTGCCAGATGCAATCAGCCTACATTCAGCACTGATAAGTCTCCAGTCTCACTGCTCCTGCCCATGTAGGACCCCATATGGCAATCCAGAGCAGCAACACCTGAGCTGAATGGCAATTCCTAAAGCAAACCTGCTGGCCAGCTGGGAAAGAGATGCTGTAGATAGCATCTCACTAAGTTCTGGCAAAGTTTTACTGCAATAACACACAGTGGAAAGGGTCCATCTTCTCATGCTTTGAAGACTCAACTCCCTCCCAGCTCAGCTATCTAGCCAGTCACATATGGGACACTGTCTAGAGATCCAGCACTTCCTTGTTATGTTTTATTTCTTCATGTTCCCTTATTAGCAAGGACAAGCGGCTACTGCTAATAGGTGGTAAATGAACAGCTTGAAGGGAAGGCACAGGCCTTCCTTCTGCCTCACAGATGCTGAATCCCAGATCTGCTGCCACACACACATCCATCTAACTTACCTCACCATAGCCGCACACCACCACCTGCTTCCCTCCAAACATCACATCCGTGGTCCTCTTTAAGCTACAGGATAGAAAAGAAACCTGTGTTGGGATCAGAGTCACAAAGTGTTCTGGACAGAGCTGCCTGCACAGGACAATGCTCCAACACGACAGATCACGTGCCCAGAAACTGCAACATTCAGTGACGACAAAGTACACACAGATCTATTAGTAAAAGCTAGAGGAGGTGTGCAATATCCACAGCATTAAGGATCCATCTCTCAACAGCCATATGTCCCACGAACAAGATCCACAGTGTCCTAAGAGGTCAGGCTCACCCATCCAAGATGGATTCTCGGCAACAGTACAGGTTATCAAATTTCTGTTTGGTGACTGAATCGTTGACATTCATGGCTGGGACACACAACTTCCCAGCCTTGGAGAGCTGGTACAACCTGCAGGGAAAGAAAAGAGGTCTCAGCCACCATCTCCTTTGGACAAACTAAAGAGAGATCTGCAGGCAACAAAGCAAACATGGTTAAAAAAGCCAACAAATAAGACAGGACCACCAGACCCCCTGGCTGAGCACCAGTGAGTCTAGGGGAATCTGAATGGACCGTCCTTACATACCAAAACAAAGCATACTGATGGGCAGTCTCTTCTGGACTCCATGCAAGAGACAATGGGAAACCAACAGCAGAAGCTGACTGCCCTAAAGAGGCTAGAGCTACAGCAGCTCCTGGATTCATTACCTGTGCACGCCGGTCACGCTCTCCTCTACGATACCTCTGATCTTCTTGAACACGTTGGGGTACTTCTTATAAACCCAATGGGTCAGATCTCCACCATCATCCAGGATCTAGAGAACACAAAGAGAAGAAAAGGGGGGTAGGGGGAGGGGGGAAAGCAGTCAGTCTCCTTTCCACTGCCAGAAAACTTGGTCACAGCCAATTGCAATAATCTTCCATTAAAAAGGAAGTGATCAGAGGGATTCTTCCACTGTTTGGCTTCTTACTCACATGGGAGCAGTTTGTACTTGCATAGGGACTTCTAGATTCTAAGCCTAGCTGTCCATTATACGATGGTTCATAGAATCATAGAGGTCGGGCTGGAAGGGATCTCCAGAGGTTATCTAGTCCAACCTCCTGCCTGAGACAGGATCATCCCTATCCAATCCATAATCTAAACTCTTTGTAAAATTACCGCCCACCCTGATGCATCACAAGTCATAACACCTAACCTACCACAGGTAAAGCAAGGAAATCATGGCAGCCAATGTCCTGCTTCTATAAAAGATTGTTATACACACAAGAGATCCCAGGTAAAAGGCTGCGCCCCCTCCCCACAGAGGAAGGTAAAAACCCTACAGTCCATACCAATCTAACCATGGGGTAAAATTTCTTCTTGACCCCAAATCTGGTGATCAGTCTGAACCTGAGCAGAGAAGCAAGACCCTCTAAGGCAAGAACCTCCAGCTATAAATCCCAGTAGGAGCACTGACACACCTCAGACAAAATCCCCAGCCTTAGCTGCAGCCGACACCCAATGCCTCTGAGGAAGGCTTAAAAACACCCTTGACACGTAGCAGGAAGTGCGGGAAGGGGACAACCAATAAAGCCCAGAAGCATAGGAATTACCCATAGTAGAACATGGGCATAGCTATGCCTAGATCATTCTAGACCAGTGGTTGTCCAACCTCTTGAACACCTCCAGTGATGGAGAGTCCACACTTCCCTAGGCAGACTGGTGAGGTATCCAACTTGTGACTCACTTTCCCCTTCGGTAAAACAGGGATGATACTTCTTCTACTTTATGGTGATGACAAGGGGGGCTGTTTGTCTACTGCTTCAAATTTTCTGCCAGAGAAACACTACTAAAAGTGCCAGCATCCAACTGCTGCTGACAGTCAAGAAGCCTGTGCCAAGATCAGAAGGAAAAACAACCCAGAGGTAATGAGGGTTGGCTTAGACGCAGTTTTGGTCAGAAACAGAACTAGTGGTGAAGGAGTTCTCTACTAAAGCCAATCTAGGTGCGAGAGGCTGGTGTCCCAGAGAGACTAGCTGTCTTGTCTCAGAGACTAAACACAGCACAAGAACTACACAACTCACAATTGCCATTCAGCTCCAATCAGAGCAGAGGGACAACCTCCACAAAAAGTCTTGTTGTACAATTGCGAAGAGCCACAGTGTAACCCAAGAGGTTTTCCATTTACTAACAATTCTAGGAGACCCAAGTGGCACTAGGAATAGAAAAAAGAACTGCTGCACATGGGAGGAGAGGCATGGAAATGGCTCCATTACCATGTTGGGCTGCCAGCCATCCATATTAACACAACGGTCAATACACCACCAGAAGTCATCCTCCGACTCTCCCTTCCAGGAAAACACAGCAACACCTAGGGAGGAAGAAAAACCCAGCTACTGCTCTGATCAGAGGGACCTGAAGGCCAACAGCAGACTCCCAGCAGGAACTGAGGCCTGGACTTAATACAGATCCACAACTGTTCCCCAATCCCTTCGGGCCCACCATGGCAATCACCCGCTGCTGAACTAGAGCTTTGTTTCCAGGAGCCTGTGCTTCAGGCTTGGAATGGGTCTCCTCTGGGCTATCAGGATGGTTCCCTACATGCCATAATAGTTATGATCAGCCCCTCTCCAACTCCTGCTACAGTGTGGTCTTGAATGCCACAGGCACCTCTCCTAGAACTGAGCATAGGGATGTGGTGGATACAGACTCTATGAGTAGTTTGGTGGATGCTGACTCTGCAGAGGGGTTTGAAGTCCTTCTAAAGGCGCTGCATGACTGTAGCAAGAAGTTGCCACAGCTGTCTTCAGCTGCCTTGCTAGCTCTCCCCTGCTGTGGAGTATTCAGGAGCTAAGTTACTGAAGCTCATAGTTCATTTAAAGGTAATCAGGTATCACTGATGCTGGCCTGGAGGGACTGACACTTCCTGAAACGTTCCTGCAGAAGTGGCTGGGAAGCAGCAGATGGGCATGGGTGAGAACGGTGTGTTCAGACTCCCTAGGAGGCCGCCTGTTGTTTACCATCTCCCCACTCCTCCTGCTGGGTTTCTGGGGGGCTACATGTTACTCACCAGCCTCAGCCAAGGCGGCAGCCACCTCATTCTGAGTGGAGTAGATGTTACAAGCAGACCAGCGGCACTGAGCTCCCAGTGCACACAGTGTCTCAATTAACACCTAAGGACAGAGAAAAGGCAGTCAGCCAGGAGGAAGCAGTAATGGCAATCTGAGTGCAGGGATTTCCAGCGCAGAAAGGTAACTCACAGTGACTCAGTCATAGGCAAATCTGCAATGGACACACCCACTGACGTGAATCTGGGAGCAGTCACACCGGGAAGAACACATGCAGAAAACCAAGCTAGGAGATGCAAGAATGAATGGGGATAATCTGATGGGGAGTAATTATGTATGGAGGCACATCCTCTTATTCCCCACTGCTGAGAAAGTTCCTGAGGTGACTGCAAATAATGGCGAGAAGGAAAAGTCTCTTCCCCTGCCCCACAGAGCCCTGAGTCAGGGAGTACTCACCGCAGTCTGTGCTGTAATGTGTGTACAGCCCACTATTTTAGCTCCTGCCAAAGGCTTCTCCCCCTGGGCCCGTTTCCTGAGTGAAATCAGAGCAGACATGTCTGTGAAAGGAACAGAGGGATTTTAACAATGTCTGTGTGCCACCCACCTGGTGGTATGCCCCACAAAGGTCTCCTTGCCAGGGGACAGTCAGCCAGCTCCTTGCTCCGCTGCATTTGCACTGCACCAACTCCCTGCACAGCATACACCCGGGAATGGCATTTCAAAGCAAAGAGTTCACTGTGGAGTGTGCCCTGCAGAGACCCTGCTAGATCGGCTCCATCCTCCATGGCCTGGTTAGCGTGTGGGTGGAATCTGAAGGCAGAGTCCTTTACCAGCCAATCCCCAACAAATCTCAATTTAAAATGAATGCCACAGATTTTATAAGCTCTAAATAAAAGGGAGTTGCCGGGGCCACGCTCCAAATACTGTTCTAAAAGCTTCAAGTACCGAACATTCGTAGGGAAGTCTGTTAAAACATTAAGGGCTTCATAGTAGCCGTGGCCAGATCCCTAAAGCCACGCACCTTGCACCATTACCATACTGTCTGCTGGAGTTTGGTCCTTCCTGATTCCTGAAAAGGATTTCCAAGGTATTTGCTGACCAGAAAGTGACCTTGTTAGGTTTATGGTACCACAAGGGAACACACTCCACCCAGGAGGCCTGGATGACTCAGCAGACCCTTCCTTCCTTTACCTTGCTCAGCAATCTCAATCTCCCGGCGTCCAAACTCCGCTTGCTTGATGTTCTTCACGCAGAAGTTGCTGCTGCCCTTGGAGTTGGTCTGATGCTTCTCCCGTGGGGTGCCTTCTTCATCATCAGAGCTGTCTGTGTAAGATGCAGCTAAATGAGAAATAGCAGGCAAAAGGCATGAGGGCCTCAAAGGACCAACAGATCAATTGCCTCTTTGCAGCTGTATTTCTAGTCTGTTTTACTTTCCACCCGGCATGGGGCTGGACAGTTTACAGTGAAAATGGTGCAAGGGAAAGCCAATATCCAGAGATATTGTTAAACTCGAGTTAACAAGTTAGCAATTAAAAAACAAGTCAACAGATACCTTTACAAAATTCAAATAAATGCCAGCATGGCCAAGGCAGTTTAGGTTTCATCACATCATAAATCCCTCTGGAAGTAAAGGCTTTTAGCTAGAAATTTCACATATATCTGCAGTTGGTCATAGTAACGTTGGAGGGGGTATTTAAGTATACCCCGAGGAATTATGCAATTATGTGCCTGTGCAATTTTGCACATAAAATGTATGACCACGCATAATTCTGCATACTTTAACCCGGGCAGGCTTTACACCTCCACCTCCGCAGGGCTCCCGGCACTCCAGCCAGGAGCCCCATGTGGAGGCACTGAGTACGTGGTGCACAACTGGACAGCTGGTGAGTGGGGAGGGGAGCTCCTGCCTGCAGGAGGTGGGGATGGGCATGGGTTTTGTGGGTGGGGTGTGTGG
>NW_005843044.1:256730-272623 GCF_000455745.1 Alligator sinensis
ACCCCATCTCCCCCCACCCCCCATGGTGCACAGCCCCTGCTCCCACCGCCAGCAGCAGCAGCAGGTGACTCCAGCTGAGTCCCAGAGGCTGCACATGGTGCATGAAGCCTGCCTGGCCCAGCCCACTGACACAGGCCTTCGAGTTGAACTGGACTGACTCTGTGCCAGCACATGGGGCTCACGGCACTACAGGCAGGAGTCATGTGCCATCGGGCTGGGCCAGCCAGCTCCATGCCTCCACATGGAGCTTCCAGCACTCCAGTGGGAAGCCACATGTGGAGGCATGCAGCCTGCCTGGCCTGATGGCGTATGGCTCCCTCTTACAGTGCCAGGAGCCTCATGGGCTGGCATGGAGCCAGCCCAGTCTGGTTTGAAGGTACGCACCACCAGGTTATCCCAGGCCGGCTCCGTGCCTCCACATGCAACTCCTGGGACTCGGCCAGAGCCATGCACTGCCGGGGGGGCTCTGCCCGCTGCAGCCATGAGTATCCTAAGAGACACTGCCTGCTGCTGCTGGCACCAGCAGTGGGGGCTGTGTACCATGGGGGATGGATGGACGGATGTGTGGCGGGGGGACACACACCCACCCACAAACCCCACACCCACCCAGATGGGGTTTTTCGCACAGATATTAAGGCTATAAGACTAAAGGTAAAAATAATAATAATAATAATAATAATAATAATAATAATAATAAAAGTAATTAATTTTCCATAATTTTGAATTTTTCTGTGCGTAATTTTGAATTCTTTTCTACATAATTCCCCGGGGTGTATTTAAGGGTGATGAAGAAGAAATCAAGTAAAACCTCTATCTTCCCATCAGCTGAGAAACTGATTAATCAGAGGAACCATTCGCAAATGATTAACAAGAGACCAAGTAGGGATTCGGAGGAGAGGAGCCCCACCACCCGTACCAGAGCTGTAGCTGTCTGTGGAAGACTGAGAGATGGAGCGAGACAGGGACCTGCGGCCAGACTTGGTTGGGAACTTGGTGAATTCCTGCATGTCATCTGCAAACTGGATCTGCTGAAAGATACAAAGCAAGAAGAGTTACCGGCACACATTCACTGGAAACACCATCACCCCTTCTGCTCCATCACGGGGCCCCTGCTGTAGTACCAGGAGTTACATTACTGACCAGTCCCCTGCTAGTTGGTTAATGGGACTTACAACCAGGCTTCACAAGGAGCCAGAGTTACAATTCCACCCCCTGCTCCTTTGCTCAATGATTCTTTTCCCTTTGGTTATTTCTTCAATAAGAAGATGAATGCAGATTTAACATGGGATGGCAAGTGGTGAACAAGCCCTCAGCCTGCTCCCATGCAACACCTTTAATCCTACCCCACCTCCCCAGCTGTTCTCAGGAGGAATCTTGGAGCAACCCTTAAAACATGGGACTCTGGGCAATCACCCCTAAAGCCAAGCCACGTGGTGACAAAGGCAGCAGGCGTGACACTCAAGGAAGCTGGTCATGGAAACAAACTTCACCCTGTGAGCTGATTTGCCTTGGTTGGGTAACAAGTGAAGTTGTGAAAGCAAACCAGATGCAGGTGAAAAGACACCACCACGTGGAATAGTATCATTCATGCCTCAGAAAAGCCTTCACCCCAGCAGCGAAGTCCCCCAGGAGCTAAAAATTATTTCTAGGGAGGACCTTGTCATGAAAGCAGGCGGTGGAAAACAAAGTGTCTCATCAAAACGCGGTTGCCACTGTGCTCGTTTTCAGTCCCTTCTGCTACTGCAGATGTTTCACCTGTAACACAAGCTCTCTCCTCCAGTCTCTCTTTCCACTGCACCTAGCAGCAAGATGCAGCTCAGGACTCTATTGCTTACCACTGGAGTTTTATAAATCCAAGGGGTAAGGCTGAAGGGAGAAACATCAGGGGTAGAGTCCCAAACTTTTTCATTCTTATGGACCTACTGCATAATCAGCTGGAGAACACCCTTATCATCTCTGTGTAAGGAGCACGAGAGGCGTGAAATGGAAACCAATGCAGCTTTGGGGAAGCGTTTGAAAACCATCTTAAAACGGAAAATAAAGCTAGTATTTACTGCAGCTTTAAAGCCAATTTTCCGCTTCTACATGTTACAAAGCAGTTGCACAAAGAAGATAAAGCACCCGACCAGCAAAGAGCTGCTCTGGTTTTGTTTTCATCTTTGCAGCACAGGATTTCATCGCACCATTTAAGATCCCCAGTACTAAGAGTTAAAATGCGAGCCCAGCAACCCAGGGCAGAGTCCAGTCAGGAGAGAGCCCTGAAGAAATCAAAAGTTGAAGGAGTACTTCATCCAAGGTGACTCAACCCAAAACAACTCTGTGTACCACTGAGTCCCCATGCTGGATGGCTATTATGCTATCATGGCTGCCCAGGCTAGTGGGCAGCTGCGTTGCTGCCATCAGTGGAAACATTCCCAGGAAATACTGCTAAACTGAGTTTACAACCATCTTAGCCTGGAGATGGCAGATAGACATCTCAAGAGTTCAGATATCCCATGATGTGCATGGCATAAGAATATCAAGAGCCCAGAAACTACTGACAATAGCAGCAATGGTGCATGCTGCTGTTGAAAGGTTTGTGGATAAGTGATTCAGCAGAGCTCCTGATTAACATCTGAGCTGTGCTAAGCAACTCTCATGGTTTGTGGAAGGGACTAAGGGGAGGTAAAAAGCTTCCAGCTGGCCCAGGGAGCAAGGGGCCAGAAGGCCCAGAGAGAGAACAGAGGGCCCAGGGAACAGGTAGGGCCAGGGTGCCCATAGGTCTCACTGGCCTAAGAGTGGAGCTAGAGCTCAGGAAGGGCCAAAGGCCAAGAAGGGCCACAGCCGGAGACTGGTGAGGCTGGAGAGCCCAAGAGCCTCAACTGGCCTAGGAGTGGGTCCTAGGTCTAAGGACTGAAGGCCAGGAGGGCCACCGCTAACGACCAAGGGGGCCAGAGTGCCCATAGCCAAGAGAGGAGCTGGTATAAGGAGGAACAGAGCCTGGAGTCCATTGCTGTAGTTATGAGTTGATTAGTATGTGTGACATCTGCAGGGCATGGGTGTGGAGACTGAGGAGGATGAAGCCCACACAATTAGCCCTTAAGGCAGAGAGTGGAGGCACCTGAGCTCAGGAGTGAGCGATCAGGTTTGGGAAGCCCTGGGGCAGACTCCCTTTTTCTAAATGATAAATACATCAAGGCATGGCAGGCGAGAAGACGGGGGATTGCCCCAAAAAGTGAAGTTGACAAGGACTGAAGGGGCTCCAGGGGCATCATGGCCATGTGGGTCCCTTTTACAAGTAGGACTACCATAGTGAGGATGAAATCCCCCAGCCAGGTTTGTTCTTCCCAGCTTCAGAGAAAGGCAGATCCAGATCTTCTGATACATTTGCTGGTAATACCACCCAAGCTGGCTCTTGAAACAAAAGACCAAAGTTGCTGAGGTCCACAAAGCTAGCAACAAAACACCTGGTACGTATTGCTGACACTCAAGAGAGAACTGCTTTAAGAGGCCTCATATCTCCAGCAAGACAGAATTGCCCTCTGAGTGAGGCTGAGTTTCAAATCCCTCAGTGACGACAACTGTTTCAAGCCAACCAGCTCCTGTACTGCAGGCATGACTGGAGGTTTTCCACAGACATTAATAACATGCCTCATTCACTGAAGCAATGACCCATTGCTGGGTGGTATCAAGGGCTGCTGAGAACCCCAGTGTGATCCAAATGGCTGAAATACTCTGTAGGTCATTTGTGACTAATCCTCTCCATTGCCCCTAAAGGCAATTTGAAAGCTGGAACCTACTGTCCAAGAGAAGGAGGATGGTCCAGCAGTTATGGACTAACCTGAAACTTGGGAAACCTGCCCCATGTCTCTGGTCTCTGTCACTTGAATGACCTTGAGATGGGACCTTCAGCCTTGTCTCACAGCCCTTATCTGTACAGCACTGATAATGCCCTTCCTTACCTGTCATGAACGCAGGTCAGAAGTGTGCACCATCCCTGGTTCCCATGACCACAGTGTATAAACACCAGTTTTCAATCAGTTTGTCCCACAGCCCATGTGCAACTGGGATGTGCTACCGCCCCCAATTTAAAAACAAGAAAAAGACACAAAAGACCAAGTACCAGTAAGTTTACATCCATTACACTAAGGGTAACCACATAAGTGCCTTAGTCTAGATCAATCTCCAAGGTCAGTCGTGCAGAAAAAATTAGCACATCTGATCTGCCACTTCTGCCACCCCCCTAATCATCAGGTTTACAGTTGTCCCTGCAAGTTTTTAACCTACACTGCACACATGCACTCAGGAGCTGTGACAAACACAAGCATATTAAGCACAGTAATTGTTTTTCCTAACATAGTCCCAGCTTCAGTGTTGGTGGACAGGGCTTATGTTCACGTGAAGTATATGTCTACTTGAAGTGCCAGGGCCAACCGTCCAACGGAGCCTGCTTTAAAGCTGTGATTGCAGAAGTAGCTCTCTTCTGTCTGCTCTTCCTTATCAGCTTTGTTACAGCTTGGTATCTGGTTTCCAGAATAGATTTCCCGGCACACCATGTGATTTGTATTGCAGCAAGATGAATCTGGTTTACTCGAGTGGTTACATACAATTCACAGGTATGGTTTTGCAACCGTTTTACACTGTTTTATTTAGGTGGAAAAACCATCAAGAGGCTATGGCAAACTACAAAGTCCTGTAGTATATGGTTACTGAAAGATAACGAGCAGGCAGAATCAGTTTACTCCGGGTCCAGGTCAGGCCCGCTGGCACACTGACAATCAGATGTTGATGCATACACTCAATCTCCAGCCCAAGAACAATTTCTGGACTCTGTTCATGGCCCGTTGCCTGTAACAATCTTCCTCCAATCACCTCAAGAAAACCCCACACCTTCTTCAAGGAAGATTGGCAGGTGACCGGAGTGGTATTCACGTAAAGTACTGTTGACATATCTTCTCGAGAAGAGATTAGCGGCTTTAGAAATTCCAGACCCCCACTTCCTCCCATGTTCAAAGGAAGAGGGTGTGTGCATGGCACCCAAAAAAGCAGCCTCTGCTATTAAAACAAATTTCAAATGTTAGCTTAGGAATTTTCTTAGAGCAAGTTAAAGGTGGGGGAGGCTTTCAGGGCTGGAAACATGGAGGAGAAACTAAAAACATGAACTCTGTGGAAAGGATAGGCAACTGCTTTATTTCACTGGTCATGACCTAGCTGGTCCTTGATCATGGTGTCCCAAAGTGTTTGCCCAAATATCCTCTGAGCTCACTGAACTCCGGCATGGGAACACATGCAGCCAGGGCAAAGCCTCCTACTCCAAGACTACCTTAAATCAAACCTTCTTCTGAACAAACGGTCTCTTGAGAAAATCTTGCTCTGGAGTCAACTGGTGGCAGGAGATGGACTCTCGCTAACTCACCCAAATCCTTCTCAATGCCACCATTACCTGGATGATGATGACCCTCTGGTCATTCCTTGCACTGCCCTCACCAGCAGCTCTTTCAGCTGAGTCCTGAGCAAATGCCAAGACACAAACCCCTTGGAGAATAAATGTGACACTTGCATCAAGAATTTTTTCAGTTCTATAAAGGGGAGTTTGGATCCAGGCAAAATTGGTTGCTAAAGAAACCAAGTGCTGAATTAACCACAGTAATCCCCGCGCCAGCTTTAACGCAGCTCATCTGAACTCTGCAGCTTAGCAAAATCTGCCCTGTCTAAAAATATTATCAAACCCTGCAAGCAGCTTACTAATCAAATGAATGATTCCAGCATTAAACCTCCTTCAGACCCAGCCTGCAACAAACTAACAGGATATCTAGACTAGCTAAGAAGGGAGGGGAAAAACAGTTTACCCAAACCAGGGCAAGGGACCAATCTAACTGCATGCTCAGTGATGTCCTCCACTTAATACCATCCATTCAACTTTGTTGATGTGCTGGGCTCTCTAGCTGGCATTAAGGGGAAAATCCTTGTTGTAATCCCTCAAACTCCAATTACATACTGACTGCAGGGTCCCTCCCTGCCCTGCACGGCTGTGGAATGCAACCACCCAGACAGTTTCCCTTGGATGGGCTAGGTTAACTAATACAGCTCACAGCCAGCTAGTCTAGCTTTTCCCAGGAAAGGTTGGGAACAAGAGCCATTCATCTTATCACTAGGTGACCAGCGCTGAAAATCCAAGGCCAAAAGCAATCATTAAAAAGTCATGTTTTACTGGGAGCTAAAAACTTCACCCTGCTGGAAGTGGCTTTTCCACTTGGGTGGAGCATATCATTTCATAGCAAAGAAAAATATTTTTGATCCCAGCGCTTCGATGCATAAGTAGGCAAAGCAGCACAATACCTCGCTTTTGCACAGACCTTCCTACGAGGGCCCAGACAGCTCTTGACAAAAGAAGGTTTGGGTTGCCTTCACATTACAAGAGAGAAACTGAGGCAGGGAGAGGAGAAGTTCCTCAATGAGTCAGTGGCAGAATCAGAACTAGCACCTACACTTCCAATTACAGTTCAGTTGTGTAGCCCACTGGGTAATACCCTCACTGGGTCATTATTTCTGGTGGTGTTAGGAATGGGTGAAGTTGAAACAAGGTGTACTTAGGACTTTGTGCTGTACTAACCCTGGTTCCCACGAGGCATTCAGGAGTCCAGCATTCCTGGGCCCACAACCACCACAGGCAGATTCAAATGCAGAAGTGGGCCTTTCACGTCAGTTATGCTTGTCAAATGAATGGGACATAATCTCCAAGAGAATTAGTGTGACCCCACTGTAATTTCAAGCAGTCCCACTGCTTCCCAGTAACAGCTACCTACTTGTAAGTCAGACAACGTGTGTGGCATTTAGCTTGCTCATGCAGTGGTAGGAGAGAAGTCAAAGACACTGTGACCTCTGCTGATGCAGAACTGTATCCTAAGAAGGACTGCAATGTCAGGATGACCCACCCAGCCATTAAAGAAAATCCAGTTCAGCTGTGCTCTAGCTCTCATATAGAGCCAGCTCAAAAGCATACTTAATACATAGCTTCCCCTGCATGGATGGCCCACAGCCTGGGGGTCACTCGCCCAGCACTGCAATCAGTAACACACCCATAGTGAGTAATATGTCATTAGTCTTTAATTAATATGGCAAAGGCAATGCAAGTAACTTCTATACCTGGACTGGTAAGCTCCCCTAGCAGTTTCACATGACTGCACTAATTGAACAGTGACTCATGCCACATACAGAACCCATTCTTCCAGCAGCACAATCTAGAGCAGCGGTTCTCAACCTTTTTCGTACCAGGACCCATTTGCAAAGATCAATGGCCAGTGCCCAACCCACAGTGCCCTGCCCCTGCCCTGCTGCAGGCTCGGTGCCCGGTCATCCGGCCACCCTCCCCCAGTGCCAGCAGGCACCTGTCCCATCCCCATCCCCTACACACACACACACACACACACACTGACTACTCCCCCCACCCTGACAGCCCCCAAGCCCTGACCCTCCAACCCCTGCCCCCCATACACTTACCTTCATGCAATTGCTGGGGCTGCTCCCACAACCTTTCCAGCCAGCAAGGGGGAACCCAAACTTTCACACATTTTTCTGGCACTTGCTCATGACCCTTTGAAATATTCTTGCAACCCACTTTTGGGCTGTGACCCACAGGCTAAGAACCACTGATCTAGAGTAAAAGCCTGCATGGGATACAAAGGCATCTGGATTTTGTCCCCAATTCACAGCTGGGTTTGACATTTCCCTGAGGATATGAAGGATATTAAGGGGATTCAGGAAAGAGATGGCCCTCACTTGAGCTGCTGTTTGTAGTGCTTAGGAATGGCAGGGGGCACCCGGGTTGCCCATGGCCCCTGAATACACTGGAACTTGAGAAAAAATCCAAACATGTCCTTGAAAGCACCAATTTAAGCAAAAACCATTCTTCAGTTCTTAGTGCCTAATAACCAGCGGTTTCAGTTCATAAGGGAGACAAACTGCTGGATGACCTCATTGTAGGGGAAAACACCTGGCCTGTGTCCAGCGCCATGTTAGCAAGTACTTTTGGAAATTTCTAAGAGGAGAGTTGGCAGGAAATGAGGGGGGGGGGGGTGCAAGAGGGGATGACGGGGCCAGTCTTTGAGCAGGGAACATCCTTTAATACCTACTTCCTATGCACAAAACAAACTGCATCATGCTGGGCTGTATTAGTAGCTGAACAAAAAACTACTGCCATGCAGTCTGGAGTGCATTTCTTCCATGTGCTCCCCAACCAACCCGGCTCCTTTGCAGTTAACAAACCAGAACAGCAATCCCAGCAGGCTCAAACCCACAACAGCTGAAAGCAGGAAGTGTAAAACTAATGCCTCCCTACTCAAGCTTTGCCCTGGGGCAGCAAGGTGTTCCTGCTCAATGCAGCAAGAAAAAGTCCCCTGCTTCTCACTCATTAGCCCTCCAGGGCCTTAGATTCGTTGACTCGCATGCTTTCAAAATGGCTAGCTAATCTTCAATATTTTAAATAGTGCCCTGCCCTCCATTAGCCAGTGTGCAGCCATACCACAAAAAGATGCTTTTTAAACAACCAATATGTAGTACCAACCCACAATGCACAAAAAGATTTTTTTTTTTTTTGGTTGCACGCTGGATGGCCCAGATAAGCACCAACTGGGAAAGAAAGGTTTCCTTCAAAATGTTAACATGAAAAAAACTAAAAAGCCAAGGGATTTTACCATGTGATAAAAGCTTTATGCTTCCTGATGAGGGCAAAGTTTATGGACCGAATCTGGCAACTAAAATCTTTGTCAGTGGCAATTCTACACAGACCAATTTAGCGGTTAGATCCTGGGATGAGAACTAGACAACTCCTTTTCGACTTGGGAACAGAGATCATGCGATTCACATGCAAACGTGGAACTTCAAAGATGCCTTACCGAACCACATGTCAGCCTGTAGTTACAGCAGGAGCACGCTGTATACTGAGAGCAGGAAGATTTCCAGCGTCCCCACCAAAAACGGAGCACGCCTTCCCAAGAGAGCTCTCTCACCATCTGAAAACCAGGCACTTCACTGCGAGGAAGCAACGCAACCTTTTGAACATACAACTCCATGACCTCCCGTCCCAACAGAGGAAAAAGAAGTAACCAAGAGCGGAAGCCTGATCCTCTAGAGATGGCAGAAACCAGGCAGAGGGGAGATTAGACCTGCTCCGAGCAACCTGTTCCCTTCATTTAGTCTCCTCTCCCTTACAATAACTCTATGGCTCTAGGGGCTCTCGGTAACACTCTGCTCTTCTGGTCATATCCATAGTGACTACCCTTCTCCTTCAAAGATGCAACCTGCTCTTTTAAAACTTGGTGCTTTCTCACTCCAAAACGGGGCTTGTAACAGACTAAAAAAACCCCAAAACTGCATTTGTCTTCTTTGCTGACACCAAGTCCAGCCATGAGATTAGAAAAATGCAGATGCGATGCTGCAATTCATATTTACGAGCACCGATTCTCGCAGGCCTGGAGAATCAGTCATGAAAAACTACTGCTACCGTCAGTGATCAATTATTCCACAAAAAAAAGACAGCTTCCCCAGCAGGACTTCCTCCTGGGAGGCTGGAATTGTTTTCTCGTAAGCAGCCGGCTCCCGCCACGCTTGTGAGCTCAAGCATTTTTAAACCACAGTTGTTTTAATTCACTTATTTTTGGAAGCCGGTCATCGTGTTTATTAAACGTAGCTGCAAGCAGGGAGGGAAGAAACATTCAGGCTCCTGAAGATTTCTCTGACAGGCTGAGATCAGCAGGCAGCTTTTTTCTAGGTCAAAACCAGGAGCTGCCTAGCAGGTTAATTCACGGCCAGTTTCCTCCACCCAGGGAGATGGGTCAATACAGGCAGTCCTCGGACTTCCGACACAATCGGTTCCTGAAAACCCTGTCTTAAGTCGAAATGCTGTAACTAGGAACCAATTTTCTCATAAGAAACAATGTTATAAATGGGGGATTAGCTCCTGAACCAAGGTCTGATACCCTATTTTCACCAAAAATACCCCAGCATTTTGTACTCAATCAATTATAGATGAGTAATATAGCTACATTAATGTATTTATATTGTAAATAGCAATCATATTGATTTGGAAGGACTTCTTTGAGGTGACTTTGCTGGACTTTTTGAAGGGTTCTTGGCTGGAGTCTTCTCAGGAGTCTTGGCTGCAGGTTTTTCTGGAGTCTTGTCTGCTTTCTTAAAGAAAGTGTCCAAGAAAATTTGGACAGATGTTCTCCAGGGAGATGGGCAATGCAGCAAACTTGTTCGCTGGCATGGCGCAGCATCGGACCAAGCGTTGTCAAGTTGAAACTGATGTCAGAAAGTCGAAACCGGTGTCAATTTATAAACGTTGTTAAGTGCAAAACGTTGCAACTCGAAACGTTGTAAGGCAAGGACTGCCTGTACACCAGAGTGACTATTACTCAGACTGCAGATCTGAAACCACCCTAACTCCATGTCTAATGATGGCCCATTTAAACTGGCACTTTATGAATGAAAGTCCTAGCGTGTCCTCCTCTATGCCAGGCAAGGCTCAGCAGCTCAGGCTATAGCTGTTCCTCGGTAAGGCCTACCAATGCCAGAGCACCGCTCTCATGTCCAAAGCAATTCATTAAAGAACAGGGCCCACTGCAAAGCAGAGGGAAACAGGTGACCCCCCTGCCTCTTTCCCAGTCCTCATAAGTATCTGCCTATTATAACTCATCACGTACAGGCCACAAAAGGGACCAGTAGCTTTGCACTGCTGCAACATCCTAAACCGACGCCTCAACATTGGTGCCTGCCATGGCACCAATACTTAATAAAGTTCAACTTCAAGCTCTTCCAGAAGGACTGCTGGCATCAGGAACAGGAACTCCAGCTGACCCTCCTTTTGTCCGTGCTGGTGGGAGATGTGAATGGATGGCAACTCTATTTAGCATCCAAAGGTGGTTTAGTGAAAGAACAGCAAGTACATGAGATGTTGCTTTGCTTTGCTGTGCCAGGGCTGTTCCTTACCAACCCTGTCCCCAGTACTGCTTCACTGTCCCCCTTTCCCTCCCCGCCAAATCTCTCAGGAGGGCTCCAGTTTGTTAGAATGCTTTAGGCTGCTTGCGTGTGACCTCAGACCAACTCTGCCCTACTTCTGCTGGTGGGGTTAGTTGCTCCCGTTTTCCGAAAGGGAGGAGCTGGCCAGTCTTTTTCGGTGTCTGGGAATGCTCTGCTCAAACACAAGCGTTGTAGCCAAAGTGAACGACTTTGGACAGCAGGGTTTGCAATCAAGGGTCTAGTTGCCCTACACAAGAGCAGCAGAAGTGCTAGCCCCAAGATGCAAGTGCTATTGCAGCTATTTGTGAAATCCAGATGTTTAGCTCAAGGTCTCCTTTCTTCGAGGCTACTAATTATTGCTGTAGCCAAAACGAAGACCTTCATTACTGTCTGCAAGACACGGGGCACTGGATCCAGGCACGTTGTTAGAACTTCGCTGAGATCTTAACACAATTCCCAACCAGGAAATAAAAGGCTTTAATATCCTGATAACAAACCTGATCAAATGCTAAAGCGTATCTGGATTCCTCAAGGTAAGAGGGAACTGGTAAAAGCATGAAAGTCCTTGCTGGCTTCACAATGAGGGCAAGGACATTCACAAGAAACTGAATGCAGCAAAGCAGCAGCCTTTTGAAAGGAGCAGGCAGGTTACAAAGGTTAATGGGATAGAAAAAGCCTCTGGTTAGTAGTTGTCGTGCAAGGATCCCATGAAGTGCTGGTTAAGGGAAAAACAAACAGAACACAACATTAAATAAAATAAATGCGATGTTACGGGTCTGGCTGTTAAATAGTAACTGGGAACAATAACTACAGCCACATAAATACCGTGGGGTCAAAGGTGGCAACTCCCTCCCAAGGAGCACAAGGGCAAAGCTTTGGCGACAGCACACACCCAGCCTCTGGCCTGCGGGCCAGATTTTAAAGCAGGGGACTGCACCTTCTAGCAGGTAGAGGCACCTAATATTTTTAAGGCTTGGGCCCCCAAAGTTAGACTCCCAGGCTGAGATATTCAAAGGAGACTAAGCCCCTGTCTACATTCAAAGAAAGGGGTTAGCTAACAGCACTCCTTTAAAGTGGTTTAGTTAAATAAGTGCAAGCCTGGGGCTATTCCTCATCTGATTTAAGACAGGCTCTGAGTGCATTCTCTTTAACTAAGCTGGATTTTCAACTAAGGTACATGAGTCCATAGTCAAAGGCCGGAGGGAGCTGGATATCAGTGGGAGTTGAACACTTTACTCCCTTTGGATCTTTTCAAGATCCCAGGCCTAACCAAAACAGCCTGCTCTCAAAGAAACATGTACCACTGAAACCAGGGGAAGAAGCGATTTCAGCACCCCAACACATGTGAACTATTTAGGTGCCTTTCTTTAGAAACCCACATTCGAAAGTATCGGCTATTATGCACTAATGCTGATAGTGAAGTAATGTCAAGTAAGGGACTTAAAGGATTTAAGTTGCTGCTCTGATGTCAAACAAGACACAGAAGTTTTATTCCTGTTCCCCATTGATTTTATGCTTCAGAGCTACTTCCAAGACAGAGGGGGCCAAGAAAGTGTGCTCCAAGCATTAGTGATGGGGGGCTGAGGTCTTTTTGTATCCGAGCTGGAGAGGTCGTGCTTGCTCTCTACCAAAGGGAGGTATTTTCCCCAGCCATTTCCACTGCACCACGCATGTATTGGGTTGCATCAGCGCACCTTCCAGATTAGGGAAACAGTTGCAACAAGCTTAAGAGACTTACTCAAAGTCACACCGCTAGTCAGGACTCCCAAATCCCAGCCCCTTGCCTCAATACACAGCCCTGCAGTTACTCAAAGAGACTGAGTCAGGTTAGCTGTTGCAACAGTTACTGAATGCTGACCTCTGGGCAGCAAATTTTATGAAAGTAGCATTAATGCAATTTTAAGTATTTCATTTAGGACAGCTTTGACGATCATTTGCCTAAGGCTGCCAAACCCGCTGCACCGCGTTTACTATGATTTTTATTCAGGCTGGATGGTGATGGCAGTTTGGAAGGAGACCAGAATACTGCAGATCAGCACCTAAGTAGGGAGTGTCCTTAAAGGTCACTGCTAGAGGAGATTAAAAATTAGTCGAGGCCCTTTCTGGCTACCAGGTTACCATTTTTCGGTTGGTTTTCAAAGCTTTTTTCTGCTTGGAGATTCAGCATATTGAGTCTGGGCTTCCCTGGTTATGTTGAAGGATTCCCCTTAAAAGAATCAGAGATATGGTTGAAGGTTTAATGGAAGTGCCTGGGTGACTGAATCTTTAACACAAAGAACTTTTCTCCCAAGTGATACTAGGCACCAGAACTTAGACAGGAATACTGTGGATAAAAGTCATTTCCTCTCTAAAGTAGATCATATAAAGTCTTATGAGGGGGGAAAAAAAAACTTAAATGGAAGACATGCGTAGAAAGTTATGCTTTAACTTTTCAGGCTTATTATTTGCACTGCAGTAGTCCCAGAAATCGCAGTTATGGAGCATGACTTAATTGCGCTAGGTGCTGTACAAACACAGGAGAACTAAGAAAAAGTCCTCACCTGAAATCATTGTCTCATACATTACAAAGCAGAAATCACCTCTGACACACAGAGCACTACCAAAAAAAAAAACCCACAAAAAAACCTCTGTGACAGCCTGAAATGAGCACTTATCCTGTAGGACCTGAATGGCACGGGGATCAATAAGCGGATGCTTGCAATACTCCAGTATTATCTCCTATCCCATGATCAACAAGAGAACAAAGATCTGCACCTGAAAGGGAAACAAGACAAAGGCCCTACACACAACTGACTTGGCTTTAGGTATTTACCTCTTAATGAGCACCTGTACTATAATTGTCAGAGCAAACTCAATTAATTGAGTTATTGTGGTAATTACCGCACTCCAGCAGGCTCCAGCATCACGTGTATTAGCGTTCCCGTGCTGAAAAATGGTGGTGGGGGCACTTTAAAGCTCGTTTGATGAGCTTTAAAGTGCTGCTACCGCCACGTTCAGTGCAGGGTCGCTGATACACAAGACGCTATGGGCGCTTTAATTAGAGTGGCTCTTGGAGCATGTGTATAAGCGCCCAATGGTACTAGTATCAAGGCACTATTCATTCATATGCAAAGCATCTTTCACAGAAGCCTGTCACAGCACAATAAGCTCAAAGCCTCAGCCAATGTGGTCCCCAAAGAGAAGAGCCACTTCGCCCTAAGACGCTTAGTGCTGCTCTGGTGAAAGCTGAAGCCGCTCCCCAGCTGGTAGGCCATCAGCACAAAGTTCAGGCAAAGGCTCTTCTCCAGTGCACAGTACTCATCCAACCATATGCTTCACAGGGCGAGAGGGTGGCATTTAATTCCAGATGCGTGCGCCTGACCGACTCTGCAGAGCTACCCCAGACAACTTCAAACCATGGCTGCATTATGGCAGGAACACTAGCTTCCTAGACACTCCCTCCACCATCCAATACCAACCATGAAGTCAAACCTGTTTTTCTCCCGAGGGGGGTTTGAGTCCGTCTTGCTTAGTCCTTGGGATCTGGTGTGGGTTTCCCCAGCATTCAGGCTGCTGAATCTGGAACAAAGCCTAGGCTTTCCCTCTCAAAGCAGCAACCACATTTTATAGGAACAAATCAATATATTTACCCATTTAATTCAGAGCAGCAAGTTTCCAGTGATTCATCACACCTGCTCTTGTGCCTCTAAGTCGATCAGTGGGTTATACTAGACAAGAGGGAATTTCAGCAAGGACAATGCTCCTTGGTGCCACAGACATAAACTGGCCATATAAAGCAGCTACTTGCTCTGGTCTGGATTCTGCTTTCAAGGGAGTACTGTACTGTACACCATCTATACCAGTTTCCAGTGGGGTAACCATGTAATCCACCCAGGGCAATTTCCAGCAGTGTCACCATGTCTTTGAATAGCAGCCAGAGCCTTTCCCCTATCGCCAAGTGAAAACAAGCCCAACTGCGGATCAAATTGAATTTGCTCCCTTTATGGCTTCATTGGGGTGAATTGAGTAATGGAACCAACCAACCCCTGCTGTCAAATCAACTGACACTACATCAACACCACGGGAAGGATACTTGAGCTATTAGAGAAGAGCCTTTAAGAAACAAACCAGTGAAAAAAGTCCAGAGTAAGTCTTGGTCCTAGATGGAGTTCAGGACCCTCACATCCTGCCCAAAACACTGCTCCTACATCAGTGCCTTAAACTTTGGGACAGCACTTTGAACATTGAGAGCTCAAGGAAGAACAAGTGGTTTCTGACACTTCCCACACATTGCTATCAAATGTCTTAGCATGCTCAGGTATCCAGGTTGTAGCCATACTGGTCTAGAGGCAAAGGGAATCAAAAAATACATCACCTCTGCCACGAGTTATTAGACCAACCAGATATTTGCAAAAAAAAAAGTCTTTATTTGCACGCTTTCAGGCACAGGCACCCTTCATCAGGCATAAGAGATTGCAAAGATTGTAAAAGTTCTCCCAGGTAGAAATGAAAATCGAAACGTGAAATATGAATTTTCATTGCCACCTAGGAAAATTTTTACAATCTTTGCAATCTCCTATGCCTAATGAAGGGTGCCTGTGCCCATAAGCTTGCAAATAAACTTTTCTGCAGACATCTAGTTGGTTTAATAAAAGACATCACCTCTGCCACGAGTTTTGACTCCTTAGTGTGTTCAGAGCATCAAAAGTAAAAAACAGCGGGCACCCTATGTTGCCATGTGCAGCTGTTCTCTGAGTCATCTGAAATGGCCATCCTGATTGAAAGGGTGTAGGCTGGCACCTGTGGCCATTAACATTCAACCTGGTACGTGGAAGGGCACCACGTCACAAATAATTAGGTCCCTGCAACTGGTCTAGAGCTGCTTTTAGTGCTGGGCAGACTTCTTTTGATACACG